>NW_007218549.1:18210-31114 GCF_000164805.1 Carlito syrichta | reverse complement strand
CCCTCTGCCCCCGCCCACCCCCTGCGATTTCCCACTACTGACAGTCCTTATCCTATAGTATTAGAATAAGTGTTTAAGGTCCACTTATGAGTGAGAACATGTGATTTTCTTTTTAATTTTATTGACTTATTTACTTATTATTTAATTTTTTTTTTTTTTAGTTGGAGTCTCACTCTGTCGCCCAGACTGGAGTGCAGTGGCACACTCACGGCCACCCCAGAGCTGGCCTGCTGGTTCCTGGGATCCTTCAGCCTCAAACTTCCAAGTAGCCGGAACAACAGGCGTGCGCTACACGCTGGGTTCATTTTTTGATTTATTGTAGAGACAAGGTCTCGCTAAATTGCCCGGGTTGGTTTTGAACCTGCAGGCTCAGGCAATCCACTCACCTCGGTCTCCCAAAGTGCTGGGATTACAGGCCGAGTGTCTGAGTTCTGACTTCTTTTTAATTTTGAAATAAAAAGTTAGCTGGGCTTCATAGCACACACCTGTAGTCTCAGCTACCAGGAGGCTGAGGCACAAGGTTCACATAGCTCGGAAGGTCGAGGTTACAGTGAATTATGATCATGCCACTGCACTCCAGCTTGGGAGACAAGGTGAGACTCTGTCTCAAGAAAAAAAAAATCAGAAAAATATTTTTTAAAAAACCATATGAATCAAAATCTTATGCCTTCTATTTTGGTGACTGCATACCAAAAATAAAATCATTTTGCTGTCTACCCAAATCACACCTCATAAACTCCTATAATATTTTATAAATACAACAATTTTTAAAAGGTATTCGCCACAGCAATATACTAAGTGTCAGACTGAAAATTTAGCCAATGTTGCCTACTTTATATAATTTAATGAGTTTCATAAAATGTTTAACTCAGTATAGTAATAATTAGCTCTGTTTTTGACCGTACATAATTAATTGAGTCTCATTTATTCATAGATGTAAGGCAAGCAGGTAGGAGGTGGAGAGAAGTATTTTTTAAACTTTTTTAGGTTTGAGGCATCAAAGAGAATCTGAAAGATTATAGACTTTCTTCAAAACAAACAAACAAACAAACAAAAATCAAATTCATATTCTATAGTACCTTACATACAATTTCAGGAATCTGAGTGATATTTTCCAAAGTATCACCCATTGGCCAGCTGCTTCCAAATTTCTTGCAGCTCTACTTAAAAGTTCAGATTCCTGAGTCCCACTACAGACTTACTGGATTAGCCCAGAAATAGTATTTTTAACAAGGGCCACAGGTGACATTATTTAAAAATAAACTTTACTCATCAAAAGAAAATGCACACACACAAATAGCATATTATTTTAAAAATCAAATAGTACTGAAAAGATTATGATAAAGAACAACAGTCTCCTATCCCATTCATTCTCACACCCAGTCCTAGTCCTATAGGTTATCACCCTCGACTTCTCTTGCTAATTCCAATGACATTTCTCTCCATATCTTTAAAAAATTATATGTCTATATCACTGTGTCTTGATTTGCCAATTTTAGTCCTTGTCCATTGACTTTTTGCCATGGTGAATAAATACTAGGTTCAAGTTCCTCTACCCCAACTTTTTTCTTCCTATGTCCCCAAATATAGAGTTATATGTAATTAAAATCAATCATTAATTTTAATTAACTTTCTTCTTTTGTTCTTTATTTTATAGATGAGGTCTTGTTCTGTCGCCCAGGCTAGAGTGCAGTGGCAGGTCCATAGCTCACTACACCCTTGAACTCCTGGGCTCAAGTGATCCTCCCACCTCAGTCTCCTGAGTAGCAGGGATTACAGGTGTGTACCACCACACTCAGTTAATGACATTACAATATTAAAACTATATACTATTCAGAGCCAAATACTGCATCACAACCTTTTTTTTCTTGCACAATCTGTCATTTTTTCCCCTGAACTTAATAACTGCATCACTTTGGAAAACATCTACCTATTGTTAACTTTCTCTCAGTGTTTCAGCATCTTTGCCATATAATTACCAGTGATATTTTTTATGCTCAAACACTTAAGTTTCACTTTCCTGAGCAACTTCTGATGTCCTCTTCCCTCTCCCTCCTCTCTGGCCTAATTGCTTCCCAGAGATCTTCAGACATTCCTTTTTTCCACCCTAGGAATTTCCTTGTTGCTTTTCTTCATGGGTTTTTCTCTCCTGTATCATTCATTGTTTTACTTCCCAATTTTGCTAACCTGTTTTCTAAGAAAGGATGCACAAGTGTGTCATCTTTGAGACCTTGTGTATCTGAAAATGTGTGTATTCTATATGACTTGGTTTACAGGTTAGTTTGGTGAAGGACTCCAGACTAAATATTGTTTTCCTTCTGAATTTTTAGGGCTGTGCTCTATCATCTTCTATCATCAAGGGCAACTGGTAACAACTCTAATGCTATTCTGAGTCCTCTTCCTTTTTTTTTTTTTTGTGATCAGCTTTTTCCTCTCTAAAAGATTTTAGAATTTTTTTTCCTTAGCTAAGATGTTCCGAAAAAAAAAATTTTTTTTTGAGTTGGAGGTCTCACTCTGTTGCTCAAGCTGGAGTATGGTGGCATAGTCATGGCTCACTGCATCCTCAACCTCCTGGGCTCAAGCAATCCTTCCACATCAGTCTCCCAGGTTACCAGGACTACAGGCACATGCATTATGTCTGGTTAATTTTTTTTATTTTTGTAGAGACAAATATGTTGCCTAGGCTGGTCTCAAACTCCAGGGATCAAACAATCCTCTCACCCTGGCCTCTCAAAGTACTGGGATTACAGGCATTAGCCATCGCACTTGGCCATGTTCTGAAATGTAATGATGATGTGCCATCGCCCAGGCTGGAGTGCAGTGGCGCTCACATCCACCCCACACCCTGTTGGGCTCAGGTGATCCTTCCGCCTCAGTCTTCCAAGTAGCCGGAACTACAGACGTGTGCTACCATGCCCAGCTAATTTTTTAATAATTTTTAAATTAAATTTTAAAAAATTTAATTTTAATTCCCTCACCTTGGCCTCCCAAAGTGCTGGGATTACAGGCTTGAGCCACTGCACCTGGTCTCCTCTATTATTTATTTGATGATTTGTTCTCCTTCTGTTTTCTTGGAAACTCCTAAAATCACTATATACTTCTCAAGCACTTTCTTGTTTTCCTCCTCTGTTGCTTCCATTTTGGTTTTTTTTTTTTTTATTTTTTGTATTAGAGTTGGAGTCTCACTCTGTCGCCCAGACTGGAGTGCAGTGGTCGCTGCCGGCCACTGCAGCCTCGACCTGCTGGGCTCTGGCGATCCTTCCGCCTCAGCCTTCCAAGTAGCCAGAACTACAGGTGCGCGCTACCATGCCAGCTAATTTTTTTTTAATTTATTGTAGAGATGAGGGCTCGTCAAGCTGCCCAGGTGGGTTTCGAACCCATGGGCTTAGGCAATCCTCTCACCTCAGCCTCCCAAAGCGTGGGATTACAGGCTGAGCCTCCGAGCCCGGCTCCATTTTGTTTTATAGACATTTCTTTTGTCTCTTTGATACTACTCAGTCACAGTTTTTTTGAAGTTGCCTTTTCCTTGCTTTGTCCCCATTCCATCAGGTCCCTTTTACTTCTATACATGTGCTTTCCTTACTATGCTGGAGGTATTTCTCAAATGTCCAGTGACTCTTGGTTTACCCTTCATGACACCCTGCATAGTTGCTTAGTTCTCTGTGTAGGGTACTGATTCGGGAAGTTCAACAGCAGATGCTCCAGCAATGAACCAGCTCTTTACTGGACTTCTCTCCCCGCAAATATCTAGAGAGCTTTGCTCTGCTGCTGTTTTATTTTGCTGGGAGCTGAGCATCCACTTAATCCTCTTCTTTGTTATTATTTATTTTTTTTGAGTTGGGGTCTCACTCTGTCTTCCAGGCTGGAATGCAGCGGTACAATCACAGCTCACCATAGCCTCAATCTCCTGGGCTCAGGCAATCCTTCCGCTTCAGCCTCCTGAGTAGTTGGGACTACAGATGCATGTCACCATACCTGGCAAATTTTTTAAAAAATTTTTTATAGAGACGAGGTCTTGCTATGTTGCCCAGGCTGGTCTCGAAGTCCTGGGTTCAAGCAATTCTCTCACCTTGGCCTCCCTAAGTGCTGGGATTATGGGTATGACCCATCGTGCCAGGCCTAATCCCCCCTTTAGGTTTATTGACAGTTGTCCAGTTATGCAGGGTGGGCACAGAAAGGAACCTAGGATCTGTTTCAGATATAGGCTTTCACCTACCCCTCATATTTTGAGCCTACACCTGACCTCCCCTTTAGTGACACCCGGTACACCTCAAAAGCTGAAGGTCTCTTAGAACTTCATACTTAGGTTTTGACCTCTTCCTCTCTGCTAAATTAATTACTTCTCCATCTGCTTTCCATCTCCCAAATGCTTGTCTTTGTCAGAACACTTGTTGAATCTCTGGCTCTAGCTTTGTCTTTCCCCTTCCTTTGTCTTTATTCTTGTAAGTTAATGCCTTTTTATTCCTTTCCTTTTAGTAAGCTTTGAAGAGGTGAGAGGTGGGGGGCAGGAATGCTTGTCTGCAAATCACGATTTTTAAACAGCATTCCAAAATAATTCTTGTGTAACACACACTTGAGGGTCTCTGGCTAGAACATAGTTGGTACTGGAATACTGACTGATGACTGACTAAATACATCGTGAACTAGATGCGTTTAGGAAGAATTGTTGATTTAAAAGCAGTAAATCATGATGTTTATTGAACTACTGACCTAGGGAGTCATTAGATCCCAAAATAAAGCTCCCTGCTTAATACATAAATAAGCAAAAAAAAAAAAAAAAGGAAGAAAGAAAGGCCACAGATATATTAACTGTATCTATTTCTATCTTTTCTATTTTTTGAGTTGAAGTCTGACTCTTGTCACCCAGGCTGGAGTGCTGTGACATGGTCACTGCAGTCTTAACCTACTGGGCCCAGGTGATCCTTCCACTTCAGCCTTCCAAGTAACTGGAACTACAGACTCATGCCACCACGCCCAGCTAGTTTTTGTGATTTATTGTAGAGACGAGGTCTCACCAAGTTGCTCAGGCTGGTCTCAAATCCCCGGGCTCAGGCAGTCCTCTCGCCTTGGCCTCCCATGCATGGTGCTGGGATTACCGGTTGAGCCAATGCATCCAGCCTCTATTTCTATCTTTCTGGGTTAATAGATACACTATTCATCTTTGTGCTTTTCTGCATCTTCTAAATTTTATGCGCTGCATTATGATAGTTTGAGTTACTGGAAAGTTTCTGTACCTCTCTCAACACCCCACCTCTAGAGGTGAAATAAAGTCCACAGAGTTTGAAACATATACATTAATTGAACAAACTTTTATTAAGTGCCTAGACCAAAGTGAAACACTACAGCAGCATTAATAGATAGGTAAATATTTCTTGACTCAAAGCTGAAAAGAAACTAAAAAAAAGTTTGAGTTGGGAGAAGAACGTGTCTTGTGGGCATTTTTTTCTTTCTAACAATAAGAAGGAACAAGATCATATCAACATACTAACATTTATTTAAAATGTTTTCAGTGCCTTTATCTCACAGAATCCACGCATGTTGTTGGAGATGAGAAAACCTGTGACCCACTGTCCTGTTCCATGAGAAAGAATCCATGGCCATGGTATAGTGGGCTCTTGAAAAATACTCAGGGAGCATATAGCTATCTGCATTTTGTAATTTATAAATTAATGTGTATGTGGCCAGTTCTCTTGGTTGTTTAACCAACATATTTTCCCCACTCTTCCCTTCTCTCTGTGAGAGACTTGGTTTAGTTCTGTGAAGACCCTTCCCCCATGTGATTCAGGGAATATCCTCATTAATCAAAGTCAGTCATAGCTAACACCACATCTTCCTTGCCAGTGATTAGATGCTGCAGAGCTTCTGAGATGAGACACACTGGAAGAGACTACCTGCATCTTCTTCTGCATAGAATCCTAGGAACTTGGTGGCCATCACTACAGCTGCATAGAATCCTAGGAACTTGGTGGCCATCTTGGTACCAGCCTGAAGAAGAATTTATACACAAGGAAAGAAGAGCCAAGAAAATCTTAGAGAAGCATGCCATCACTGCAGCCTGTCCTACCTCTGGACCTACTATTTTATGAGGTAGCATATCCCTTTAGTGTTTAGATCAATTTGGGTTGGAGCTTCTATTACTTGTAGCAAAAAGCAATAATAATTGACATAGTATGCTTTGTCTCAGGAAGGGGATTTGGTGCAAGAGGGAGATGAGAGAAAAAGTAGATAATATTAAATGCTATGAAATTCAGAAAGACAAAATTCACACTTGGGGTCAGATTCTTTACAGAGCTGATTTGGAAATGTTGAGGCAAAAGGGCTTCAGGGTTAAGCCAGGCAACCAGAAACAAAAGAAGTCTGAGCCCCATGTATGACCAGTTTCCTAATGGGGACCTGTAACTGGACAGCAGTAATCTCTTCCTCCCAAAACAAATAAATGGAAAAAGTTCAGGAAGTCTTCCTAATTTAGCGATTATTATAGAAAATTTTTTGTAAGGACTCAGTACTTACCATGCAGCAGGCACGGTGAACTTCATTAGTTTACTGACTGGTTCATTAAGTCAGGCATTAAACAAATGTACATTTGAGGTATACCATGTCCCAGGCATATTAGTCAACAAGTCAGACATAGTCTCTGACCTAAAGGAATAAGTTTAGTGTGAAACAAAACTATTCTATTTATTTATTGATTAATTACTAATTTGATGAGTGCTTTAAAGGAATAAAAAAGAGTGGTAAGTCCTAGCACGGTGGCTCACACCTGGAATCCCAGCACTTTGGGAGATCGAGGTAGGAGGATTGCTTGAGGCCAGGGATTTGAGACTAACCTGGACAACGTAGCAAGACTCCATCTCTACAAATAAATAAAATGCAAAAAATTAGCTGGATGTGGTGGCGCATGCCTGTAGTCTTAGTTACTCAGGAGGTTGAGGCAGGAGGATTGCTTGAGCCCAGGTTGTTGAGACTGCAGTGAGCTATTGTACCATACACTACAGTCTGGTAACAGAGTGAGATCCCTTCTCTTAAAGAAAGGATGGGGGGTGGTAAAACAGAAACACTGGGGCAAGGTGGGTCCTTAATTAAGAATGGAGACAGAGGGGATCAGCCAATGTGTGAATAAATGACATTAAATTGACAAATGAAAGATAAATAGGAGTAAACCAGATAGAGCTGTGGGATGAGGTGGAGACATTCCTGGCAAAGGAGGCTTGGTAGAAGAAATGAAAGCACACCAGTGTGGCTGGAACATAGCAAGTCACTGGGCAATGTGAGATGAACTTGGTGGGGGAAGCAAGGACCCAATCATGTAGGACTTTGTTGGCAATGCTATGAGTCTCGAATTCCATTAAGGGCAACAAGAAACCACTAAAAAGTCCAAATCAAGGAAGTGCCATGAAACACAACTGATGTTTTCAAATAATCCCTACAGTAGCTGCATTTCGAGTAGATAGGAGTTGGGCAAGCAAGTAACCAATTTTTGCTACTGCAGACATCCATGACATAATGGTGGCTTGGATTAGGGTGGTAGCAATGGATATAAAGATAAATGAATGTGAGAAGTAGTTTGGATAATGAGAGACAGAGAAGGGAGAAAGAGAAGGGGTAAGAATGTTTCCTGGGTTTCATTTTAAACAGAGGAGTAAGAGGGAGGTGCTATTCACTGAAACAGGGAAGATGGCAAAAGAAGCAGGACTTGGAACAGGTAAAACTCACAAGTTTAGTGTGGGACGCTTATAAGGTATTCAAGTGGACACGTCAATAGATCGCTGACTCTCAAATTCTGGAAGAGAGGTCAGCATCAGAGGTCAAAGATAGGTGTCATGTCATCAACACATAGACAGAACTTAAAGTCACAGGAATGGATGAGTTTATCTAGGGAGATGAAGAGTGGTGATAAGAAGACTAGTGCTGAGAGGAGAAGCCCTGGGGAATTTCCTATTTTAAAGGGTGGGAGACTGGGCTTGGTGGCTCAGCCTGTAATCTCAGCACTTTGGGAGGCCAAGGCAAGTGGATTGCCTGAGCTTGCGGGTTTGAGACCAGCCCAGGCAACTTGGCGAGATCTCATTTCTACAATAAAAATAAAAATAAAAAAATCAACTGGGCATGGTAGCATGCGCCTATAGTTCTGGCTACTTGGAAGGCTGAGGCAGGATTGCCAGAGCGCAGCAAGTCGACACTGGGATGGCTGTGTACGTGCCACTGCACTCCAGCCTGGGTGACAGAGTGAGACTCCAACTCAAAAAAAAAAAAAACCTTAAAAAAAAAATAAGGGTGGAAGAGGAAGACCCTCCAGAGGAAGTGGCAGGAGTAGCTAATAAGGTTAGTCAAAACTAGAAGAGGTCTGCAGTACCCAAGGATGATTTCTAGAGGGAGGGAGTGGTCAGTTATACTGATTGCACAGTAAACAGAAAAATGTCCCTTGATTTCAGCACCATGGAGGGCACTGATTGCCACTGTGATTATCAGGTGGACAAAGTTCTGTTGCAAATATCAGAATAATTAATTTATAGTGAATAATCCCTTGTGTCATCAGGGTTCAATGGATTCAATTTTCTTTTTTCCTTTCATTTTATTTTTTTCTCTTTTAATTTTTTTGTTTTAAAGATGTGGAGTACAATTCAGGGTTAGGTATATAAATGATCATCATGCAGGTACCCTTGTTGATGAGGTGTGCCCCTTCTTCCCCAGGCAGATTCCCACTACTGCCAATCCCGCTTCACCACCTGCCTGCCGGCAGTTGGATTCAATTTTAGATTTTGAGTTTTCTTCCTGAGACATTTTAGTTGCTTATAAGGATGGCTATTTCGTCTATTTTATTCTTACTTAGACTCTTATGTCTCCCCCCCAATTTTTCCTTTTGAAAAATATAATAAAACTCATTCTATTCTGCAATTACCACATAGGGTCCACTAGACCCTATCATAACTTACAGGATTTTAGTAATCTTGATTGCCTCTAGCTTCAGACATTTTGCTATATCATTATCCTAGGAATTATTTCAAATCACTCAACAACTATCCCCAATTATACAAGACAAAAATAATAAGATAAAGCATTCTAAATCACTTAGAAGTTGATTCAAAAGTGAAATAAATCATCACTATTAGATCATCTTTCTGTTATCTTATTAGAATGCCCAAAATACTCCATCATCTTTTAAGAGGGTAGAAAAAAAATTGGAGACATTATCTTTGTAGTTTTTATTGTTATTGTTTTAAAGCTTTTATTAATCACTGATAAAAATTCAGAATTTTTCATTTTTTTTTCAATAATGGCAAAGAGAAGAAAATTGATAAATACACTTCCAAGCATTAGAAAAATCAGAAAAATGCAAAAAGGTAGAGAAAAGAACTCTAGATTTTAATAATGACAGTGACTTTTTTTTTTTTTTTTAAAAGAGACCAGGTCTCACGCTGCCATCTAGGCTAGAATTCAGTGGTGTGATCATAGCTCACTATAACCTTGAACTGGGCTCATGCAATCTTCCCACTTCAGTCTCCTTAGTAGCTAGGACTACAGACACATGCCTCCACTTCCAGCAAGCTGTTTTTATTTTTTTGTAGACATGGGGTCTTGCTACATTATACAGGATGGTCTCGAACTTCTAGCCTCAAGCAATCCTCCTGCCTCGGCCTCCCAAAGTGCTGGAATTACAGTTGCGAGCCACTGTGTCTGCCGTAAATTTATCATATCATAGTCTGGAATCTCAGACTATGAGTCTTCAGATGATGATACCCTAGATGAACTTTCTCAAACTCAAGAACTGATGATTCAAGGATAAAAAGGAAATATGATAGTCTCATCCAGTTAGTCATTTAACAGGAATGACTTCCTTATTCAGTATTTTGCAACAAGAATCTGAGCCATCCTAAAAAGATGTGTGATATATTGTCATCTTTTATGATGTGCCTCAAATATACTTCATACAGTTTGTAAGCCAACAAATGATAAAGGCAGATGTATATAAACAAAGGTGAATGGAAGTGAATATATGAGATAGAGATGAAAAAATTCATTGAATTTCTCACTGCAATTGGTGTTTATAAATCTAAAAATGAAAATGTTTTCCAGCTAAGAAGCAAATAAAATGGCTACCCTCTCCTTAACAAAATCATGAGCCATCACAGTTTTCAAAAGTATTGCTTTTTATTTATTCAAGTGCAAGAAGCAGCAAAAGTAATTACAAGCTGGTACCATTAGAGATGTATTTGAAATCTGAAATCAATACTTACAAGAGGATTGTTTCTGGTTCTTATATGTTGACTGATAAGTATCAGCTGCGTTCAAAGAACACTGCCCATTTCCTTCAAATGCAGGAAAATACAGAATAAAAAGTTGGGTTTGCAACGCTTAAATTAACAATTTTTAAACATTATTTTCAATATTCCTTTATCCCTGCCTCTGTAAATGATTTGCAAAATGACTTAAAAATATGAAAAAACAAAATGAGGACCATTGGTAATGAGTGTTTTCTCTAGCATACTGAGACTTATACAGATGGGGGTTTGTCTCACAGAACAGACAACAGAGGACAAAAACGTGAACCTCTCTCATAGAGGGCTTAGAAGTATTATCTCACCTAATGGGCAGTGTCAGCTTAGATAGGGGGACTGTGGCTCAATAACATCTCAAGGACTCCGCTCACTTCCACCTCTCTGCTCTGCCATCAGACCTGGCTTTAGTCTCAGGATCTTGTAGCAGGATAGTTGTGGCATTAGTTTTAGCTAGACAACAAACAAAGGAAGGAAACAAAAACTACTTACATCTCTCTATTAAGAGTGAGGAAACTTTTCCAAGAATAACTCCTTCTCCTTCAGCTCCTTTCCCTCTCGCCTTCCAGTAGGGAGAAGGTATAGCAGGTATCAGGTAGGCTACAAAGTGTTAGTGACAGACTAACTACAGAAGCAGAACTAAAACAACGTATAGAACACATGCTAATTGAGAACTCTCCTCAGGAGTCAGAATGGACCAGGATAAGTAAGCCAGCCCTTTATAAGTTCCCTTTTCCCATCTTGGTGTCATTCTGTCCTCTCCAAGCATCCAGGATATTGTCTTACTTCCTGTTCCTCTTGGCAGCTGCATACAGGAACAGCCAGCTGGTATATTTTCTAAGATAGAGTAGGATGAGGTGAAAAAAGTAGACTGAATTGGGAGATGAGCCACATAACCAGCTATGACAAGCCTCAGGGACCAGCAGTGACCAATGGATAAGAGACAAAAGACTGCGTTTCTGCAGCCACTTTGAAGAGCCAAGAAGAAAAATAGTAAGTCTGGAAAAGAGCCGTTTCCCAGAACTATTTTGGCTAGGGTTTTTGTATGCTTTAAAAATTCAAAGCAGGAGGTATGGCCAGCACCAGGATGAGGAAGAATGTGATACTGAGAGGAAGCAAAGGGAGAAAGAGGAGAGGGGAACTATTTCAGTTCCTTTTTTTCTCCCCAAACTGAGATCCTGTCCTTAATAATTTTAAGGGCACATTCTCCCTTTAAAGTTGCCCAGTTAAGATCAAAATTGAAGATGGTGGCTGGGACAGGCTATGATTTTTTAATGACCACTTTTGTATGATCTTGTACACTTGGACAGGCTGGAATTGAAACAATCCTTGGAAGTGAGAAACAAGGGACACTGTGCCAAATTTTTCTTCTATACGCAGTTACAAAAACTGCTAGGCTCATGCAAAGTATGCAGATTTTAGTCTGACGAATAGAAGACATTTTCTGATCAAGGGTACGGTAAGGAGAGGTGGTGTGTTGCTGGCCATAGTATGACCTGGAACCGTGTCTTAAAGTCACAGCAGATGAAGCCAGTACCTACCATATAGGATATCAGCCAACACTGATAAAAGGTCAGGTCCTCAGTAAACAGAAAAACAGCAAAGTTGCAAAATGGAGCAAAAGGATGATTGCTCATCAGCATGAACACCTAATCCACCATTTTAACAGTAAAAATCTGAAGAAAAAAAAAGACTGACTTTCAGTTTCTATCACCTTTCCTTTACCTGTGTGAAATTTCAGCACATCATCATTCACAGCTAGTTTCCAACCAAGGCCAGAAATCTACACAATAAAAAAAGATAGTGCAAATTAAAATAGGCACAGAACAGATATTTTTGATTACTTATGTTTATGCCTTTTTGAGTCTCTAAGAGTCCTTTGAACTAAGAGAGCCCAGGTGGGAGGCAGGGTTGGGATCATACTGACTTTATGATCCATCACCAGAAAAATGATGGATCCCAGTGCAGTGAAACGTAGATTAAGAAACTGCTTTGAGTCTGGCAAGGTCCTTCATTACCACAGGCTGTCTGGAGCCCTCCATCGTAGGATTAAATTCCAAGGGGGACTGGAGTGGAACTGGGCAGGAAAGAGAACTCCAACACACCAACTCCTCCCTTCCCCAAACCAAGTAATATCTGCCGTTGGCAACAGATTAAGATGTGCCTTGATTGTTAAATATGCATTAAGAAATCTATCCCTTGTTATAAAACAGTTTCTCTTAAGTTTCCAGATTTATGTAGTGAGTTCCATGCCCTTTTAAAATAGGGCTTAACATCTCACATGGGTTTTCCCAAAAGTTCTTTACATAACCATGGTAGGGTGGCCCCAGACAACAAACGAAACAAATGATCTGAATAAACAGTCTAAATTAAATTTTTGAAAATGCCTGGAGAAGTCAAATACGGATGTGGAGGAAACGAGTCCATACCCCGGAGCCGTGAACTTACATCACAGCAGCCTCAGTCTGAAACCCACTCCCGGCACAACCTTCCGGAAACGCGCCCTAGTACCTGAACAAAGCGAGGACCAAGTTCAGGGGCTTTGTCTCCAAAGAACAAAGATCGGCCGGGCGCGCCCGGGCTCGGGAGGATGAAGCCTCCCCGGGCGCCCAGGCCACTCGCGGGCCCGCCCA
>NW_007218549.1:12100-17610 GCF_000164805.1 Carlito syrichta | reverse complement strand
AGCTCCGCGGCGGCGTCCGCCCAGGGCAGGGCGCCCAAGGAAGGACCCGCTTTCGGGTGAGGGGCGCGGGGGGCGAGGCGGGCGCGGGACCCGGAGGGCGGGAGAGGGGACCCCGCGCGGTCCCGGGACTTGTCACCCAGGACGCGCTGGCTCCGAGTGCTGCTCGGACCCTCGTGACCCGGAGGGCCCCTTCTCCTCCCCTCCTCCCGCGTGTCCCCACGACGCGGAGTACCCCCCGGGCTCCCTCGTGGTCTCTGCGCGCGGGCTTGCGCTCTGCGGGGCTCGGGCGGAGGCGGCTCGCCGGGCGGGGGTGGACCCTTCCGGGCACCGCCGCCCGGGCCCTGCGGGGCTGGGAGCTGTCATCTCGGGGCCAGCTCCGACCTATTGTGTACGTGACAGCGTCTGGAAGTTGTGCGGGAGCAACAGCCACGAGAAAGGCACCCTTCTGCTTTCTTGCCGTGCTTGACAAGCTCTCAGACGGATGAATGAAAGTGTAATTTCCGCATCGTCGGGAAGGTGGATGCCGCGTGAGGTGTGGGGAAGGGGGAGTGATACGCTTTCGTGAGATGCCTGCGATTTCAATTCCGCGGGGCTGATGGGTGTCTTTGTAGTAGATCTGACCTTCTCGAATCGTACTTTTGAATACTGATAGCATTTACTGTCTTAAATGTTGATTTTCCCCCCCTGTAGTTCACTTCTCTCACAATGCAGTGAGGTGGTTGCCAGTATAATTCCCATTTCACGGGTGAGGAAAGTTAAGGTCGCGGAGAACTTAGGCAGCTTGCCCAAGATCCACAGCTGTCAGTGGCAGAGCCTGCGTTTTGACCCAGAGTTTGACCGCAGAATCCAGTCTTCAAAATCCCTATGCTGTTCTGCTTTCAAGAGCTAACTTTTACAAGATGCCTTGGAATGGTCCCATGTTGCCTTTCTTATGTTGAGAAGTTCATTTATCGACCTTTAACAGTTCTTCAGTCAGTTTTCTTTAGTAACCAACTCTTGACACTTTGCTTTTTGCCCAAAATTTCTGCAAAAAACGGTTTATTGTTAAATATGTCTAGATCCAGTATAATAAACCTTGTAGACGTTTCAAGTGAAACTTTGGAATACATTTTAGATTAAGTTTTGTGTTCTAGATTTTGCTTAAAAATCCAGTCATTTAAAACAGCCCCTCACTGTAGTTTTGGACAGCAAATTGTGAGGACTTAAAACTACCGTGGTTAAATTCTCATGTTTCCTGTAGGCTAACTCAGTCCTTATAATTTGAGTGGGGAATTCTATGCCTTTCACTACTCTGAGTACTAGTGATGTTGTATACCTTCTCAGAATGCTAGAATTACTTCAGAGCCAGGGTGTGTAATTTCTTCCCTCCAGTAACCCAGACTCTATCAAAGGTATGGAGCCTGGAGCAAAAGGGGTGTGAGTGTTACAGGTGTCTATATTTTGCCAGCCCTTGCCAGGGACATCTAGAGCCATTTTCATGCTGGTAGAGATGGTGGCAATAACACTGTCATTGTTTCTTGTGCTCCATTTCCTCCATCTACAAGTTTAATTGGTGTATTCTGAGCAGGAAAAATGGTGACTATATTTAGGGTCTGGCCATATTGGGGAAATTGATTCCCACTTTGTGGGAACATTTTCAGTATGTTGTTCTGAATCCTCATTGGTGCATAAGGAAGAACAGAAAATTGTGCCAGGTACTGTTTTGTTTTTTTGTTTTTTGTTTTCTCTTGACCTTATTGGGATTTTCTACAAGTTTTGAGGTAGGTGCTTTTGGAGAATTTGGGGATCTCAGTTGAACATCTCACTTGACAAGGGTGCCCTTCGGTAACGTCCATCACAGGAGTCACCATGGAAAAGGAAGTTAAAAGATATAGGAAGAAAGGGATGAATCAACCGGTGCTCACCAGGTTATCAAAGGACACTCAAACAAGTCTTCCCTTTTGCTCTTTTCACCTAGCCTAACTTAGAGGCCATGTAGCTTTCTAGGAAAAAAGCGCCCTGGACATTTTCCTCCCCACCTAAAAAATCATGACGTAGTGTTTAATTTAATCCAGATTTTTGAGCTGGTATGTACGTTTTGGGGAAGGAGGTGCCTCATGCAGAGCATTGGCTACCTTTGGGATCCTACTTTGTAGTTGAATGGACTCTTAGCAGTTAAGATAAAATCCCTGGATTAAAAAGCAGGTATTCCTAACATGAATTTGGCCTCGGTGCATTTCAATCCAGGATGTAACTTGTAGATCTGTGAATGGAAGGTTCCCTGAGGATGCAAGTAGACTTTTGGGGCAGTTTTGTAGCAAATTTGGGGGAAGAATCTTAATAAAAATAAGGTATAACTTTTCATGTTTTTGTTTTTTGTTTTAGAGTTTGTGGAAGCCTTTTATATCTCCTTTGTTTCTGTGATGGACTTTCACTTGTTATTTTAAACTTTTCTCCTCAGGGTTGTTTTGGCCCTTATTGCTTTTGTATACTGTATTATGTGGACAAATGAGAAGTTTTTGTCCAGTGTAAGTAACTTCTATCACAGATCATTTTCACACTTCCTGGCATTTCATCTAAACTGAGAATCATTGCAGTCAAGATTCCTTCTTGAGTATTTCCTTTAGGATCTTAACCAAAGCCATATACATAGCTTTGAGGAAAGAGACTGCTAGAAAAGGAATCTTAATTGGTCGAATTTACAAGCTTGGAAGAAGTAGTCAGGAATGCTATATGATTATTGTATTTGTGAAGTTTAAACTATTTAAAGTTATAAAATTGCATTGTGGTCTTTGAAATTTGAGAGAGTTCTCTTTTTGCTGGTCTTCAGAATGTTTTTCACTTGTAATTAATTGATTATTTATATTTGAATAACTCTTTGTTCCAGGAGGATAAGTTAGGACCAAAAAAATGTTTTGTCCAGTGACTCAGGTCAGAACTAGAATTGGGTGCTTGGCTACCTTGGATTTAAGGCCAGCCAGAATAATTGCATAGGACTTTTATAAAGCCACGGTATGCCCAGTGACTTTTATGTGTGGTTAAAGTTTAAAGGTTAAAGTTTTGAAGTTTTTCGTTTTTTAAATGTCTGGTAAATTAATGGCCCAGTTTTCCCCTAAAATGTGTATGTAACAGGGGGACGAAAAGATCATGAGCTAGCAAATATCTTATTTTATTTTGGACCAGTTAATGGACTGAGTGAGCAGAGATATCACCAGGGATATGAGAAGTCAATGAAAGTATTGCAACTGCTTGTTAGCTAACTATGTAAATGCCAGAGAATAGACTCCTCTTCTTCCCCCAGTCCTGGATACCTAAGACCAGTGGCCTAGTTTGTGCTAATCCTCATGGCTCTGTTAGAACAAATTTAAGTAATCTGTTATAGGGTTAGTATGAATATAATTTAATCCACTTACCATTACCAAACAGCATCTGATGCCTGTGTGCCTGTGGCTTGGTGCTCTACCAGCACAAATCCAGGTATGCCATCCGTGGTCCCACCTATTGGAGTTCACAGTCTAAAGGAAACAAATTATACACCAAGGGAAATAAACAGCACTTTGGAAACTAGAACAAACAATAAATCAAATACTGGCAAAGAGTGGATTTGTACATTAAGTGCTGTGTAGAATGAAGAGCTCCTTTGCTCTTCCTGTGCTCGGAGTGACTGGAGTAGGACTGTGACTTACTCTTCCCTCACACAGAAGAAAAAACAGTTTTGTTCCAATGCACATAACATTTTAAATACTAATAAGACATGTGACATAGAAATAGCAGTCTTTATTTATTTGTTTATTTACGACTTTCCAAAAATTCTTCTGTAGATTTTCTTGCCTGCTACTATGGTTTTATTGGCACATTCCTTATGTCATAGCTCCTTGCATGTCCTAAAATGTGCCGTGCACTGATTAGTGATTTTTCGCAGAGGTGTAGAAGGGAACTCTTATATCTAAAGCAGTAGGGTCTGTTAAAAGCACTTGGAAGATAAATGGAAGAGGCCTCATATACTGTGTTGATGTGAGACTGAACAAGACTCTTCATTTCTCTGGTCCTCAACTCTGTCATTTGTAAAGTGACTCTATGTAATAGAGTTATGGTGAGAAGGTAATGAAATGAGTTTGAAAATATTTCCAAAAGAATAAAATGCAACACAAAATGACTTTAAGTATTATCAAACGCCTTTTAGGTAGTGGAATTCAGTATTATTCCCGTTGAGGCTTTGCTAAAATTGAACCATTTTTCAGAGACTGTATTCTTTCTGTAGATGAGAAACTTGAGACAGAGCTGAAGTGACGTGTTTTTGCTTATATATTTGTTTGCTTTTCTTTTTAAACTTTAATGCTAATGATGAAATCGAAATCCTAAGTTTTCACAGAAGTGTTAGAGACATTCAGCAAGTACGAACTCAGACTTGGATAGAGATGACAGGGCATTCAGAAAGATTTTTAGGAATGTGATGTATTTGTTTTTTTCAAAATTATTTGCAAATTTTTACTGCTATGAATAAAATCTTATTTAACCAAAGGGGGTAATTGGTTAAACAATATGCTATAGCAACACAATGGGTGGTACGTTGTAGGCCAAATTATAACTTTATATACATACAAACATACAACATACACACAAAGATGTTCTTAACGGGAAAAATAACAACCCTAATATTCCTGAGTTGACCACTGTGCAATCTATGCATATAACAAAATTACACTTGTACCCCATAAGCTTACACAAATAAAAAGTAAAAGCTAGATGTAAATTTATATGATTAATATTTAAAAATAGGAGTATATGATTATGCATGTACAACACTATACAGCAGCATATTAACAGTGGCTGCCAGAAGGTGGATGAAAATTTATTTTTGTGTGTGTGTTTTATTCTTTTTTAGTCGGTTTTTTGGAATTTGCTCTAATGAATTTGTATGACTTTTGTGATTTGAATTATTTTAAATAATTTAAATACTCTGAACAGCATTTAGAGTATTTAAAATAAAATTATGTTAAATAATTTAAATACACTTTAGGAGTTTTTTATACCATGAGGGAGTAAGGGGATAATGTTTGTGGAGAAACCTGGTTTCAATAAACATTCTTCTTAGAATCTTTTCATTAAAATAACTGATAGGGCCAGGCACAGTGGCTCAGCCTATAATCCCCATACTTTGGGAGGCCGAGGCGAGAGGATTATCTGAACCTGGGGGTTGAAGACCAGCTGAGTAACTTGGTGAGATCTATTCTCTACAATAAATCACAAAAAATACTGGCTGGGCATGGTGGCATGCATCTGTAGTTCCAGCTACTTGGAAGGCTGAAGTGGAAGAATCGCCTAAGCCCAGCAGGTCAAGGCTGCGGTGGTGGTGAGCGTGTCACTGCACTCCAGACTGGACGACAAGAGTGAGACTCCAACTCAAAATAAATAAATAAATAACTGGCAGTTCCTGTTATTAATAGTAATATGTTTGTTGTGAATTATGATTTTTTTTTTGTTTTTTTTTTTTTTGAGTTGGAGTCTCACTCGGTCGCCCAGACTGGAGT
>NW_007218549.1:0-11996 GCF_000164805.1 Carlito syrichta | reverse complement strand
CTACCCAGGCGGGTCTCGAACCCGCGAGCTCAGGCAATTCACTCACCTCAGCCTCCCAAAATTTATGATGTTTTTAAAGTCTAACTTCATTGCAGACCTTAGAGGCAAAGATAATTGGTGATGTTAATAACTATAGGTAACATATAGATGCAAAATCTTTACAAGTTGAGCAAGGTCCCTGCTTCTACGCTTCAGAGCCCAGGGTAGTCTTCATGGGCCTCAGAGCTCGGTTTAGGAGCTGCATGCAGGTCTCAGACTTTATGGAACATGTTTAGAAAATACTGGCGCAACCCTTTAGATTTTGAGGGAACTTGGATAACTTAAGAGGCCTGGATTATATGACTTTAAAGCTAAGACCTGTATAATTAAGTTCTGAAATGTGAATTTGTCATGTTATACATTGTTGTTTGATTTTGTAAATGGTTTTAAGAGATTGATTGAGCCATGTGGCCTGTTAATGCACAGGGTGTATAGCTCCTGAGAGTTGTGTTTTTTTTGGTGGTAGTGGTTGCTGTAGGTAGTGTTTCTCATGGTTTGCTTGTAAGGTCAGCTTAAGGAAGCCACTTTGCCACTGTGTTTCCTTGGAAAAGGAAGTTGTAAAATATTGTTCTGCACTCATGAAACACTTTTGGCTGCCAGCATGAACTCCTGGTGGGTGAATCTGATTTGGGAACTGGTAATGTGCTTTATTTCTTCAGCCACTGTTTTTCTTGGTGTAGGCGAAAAGGAACACATGTTTTATACTGATTGTACAAATCCCTTGCCTAGTGTGAATTGTTGGGCCTGGACTATGAGATCATGTACTTGGCTGTGAAAGCCAGTCTTTCCTTTGAGCATAAGGGTGCTGAAATATTTGGTGAGTTCCTACTTACCAGGCATCCTTTATCTCAGGTTTGTGAAAAATGATTATTATGTAAAAGAGGAAAAACAGGATGAATTTTCCAGCTAACTGGGCATGTAATGGTGATTTTCCTCTGCTCCACCCCGTCTGTGAACGGAACATCCATGACTCACTTCTCATGGCCACACAGGCACTTTTGTAAGGAGTGCTTGCATGGGAGGGTGGGAAGGGGGTGGAAGGAGATGGACTGGCCTCCCACTTGTGTTCAGCCAGAGCCTGTCCAGCTGCCTTCATAATGGACTTCTGAAAGGGACAATGTACCTTCTCATGCATCATGCTACATATTTTTTCATATTGTACTTTCTATTTGTGCCAAAATAATACAATATATTAAGTACAATAAAAACACAGCCATTAGTACTATAATGTTGTGGATAAGTGTTTTATAGCAGTGCTTTTCTCGTTACATAAGATTTTAGTATTAGCATGAATTCGGATCCCTGATTATCATGTTCTTCTCTCCTGAACTGTATGCTTTTCATTTCTAAGTATATTTAGAATATTTGTCTAGGTATTTGTCCCTGTAAACTTGCTTAACTTGTAGATTATACTTTAGAATTTGTGTCCAGCATGGTGCTGCAGAGATACGTGTATTGATTGCATTATGAAGATGATTTTATCTCTACACCTAAGACTTTCTAGTCATGAATAAATGCATTTATGTATTTGATACATCTTTAAACAACTAACTAGTGTTTTCTTATCTACTAATGTGTAATTGAAGATTGCAACAAATTCATGCAGGGTGTTTAAGTAAGAGTGGGCACTGAGGCAGTAGAAATTCATCACTTGAAACCTAGGGGGACTGACTGAGAACCAACATATCTAGTGGGGACCTCAGTCTAATTCCCATGAGGATAGTTGCATGTTGTCATGGCAACTCTGTTTCTTCACAAGTTGAAGACAAGTTAGATGTTAACCTGCACATTCCTCAAGAGATGAAACAGGTTTTGATTTAGGATGTGTTAGGAAGAAGCAACAAAATCACTAGTCTAGTCAGTTCTGCCTTTAACACCTTATAAATACTTCTGACTGCCAACTCTTTCTCTCTCATGTGCCTGGAAAATTGAACATCTTCTTTCCTTTTTTTTGAGATAGGGTCTCACTTTCTTGCCCAGACTAAAATGCAGTGGTGTGATCATAGCTCACTGCAGCCTCGACCTCCTGAACTCAAGTGATTCTCTGGTGTTAGCTTCTCCTCAGCCTCCCAAATAGCTGAGACTACATACAGGCAAGCACCACCATGCCTGGCTAACTTTTTTTTCCTTTTCTTTCTTTCTTTCTTTTTTTTTTTTTTTTTTTCACTTTTTGTAGAGACAGCACGTTGCTATGTTGCCCAGGCTGTTCTTGAACTCCTGGCCTCAAGCGATCCTTTTGCCTCAGCCTCCCAAACTGCTGGGATTACAGGCATACCTCATTAGGCCTGGCCTAGACGTTTTCTTTTTTCTGTCTCATAGTCTAAACCTTTAGGTTGTGGGAGGAAGAACATATATATGTAATATTGAACTCTTAATTAACTATCCTCATTTACTCAAGTTCTTTTATTTATAAAATATAATTGAAAAATAATAATGGTGTCTTTTATATTTGATGCCACAAGTTAAATTTATCTTTTAAATTCAAGGCATACATTTTCATTTAAGTGTGATTGAAACAAGAAAACATCCATGTGATGGTTGGAGCATGGCTGTGAGAGTTCTTGTAAATTCCAGCCCTGCCAATGTGTCTGTGGTGCTTTTAATGCAGTGCTTGGCAGGAAGTTAGCAAATAAAAAATACCTGTTGAATAAGCAAGTGATAAAATTTAAGAATTTTGAGAAGTGTTGATTCTTAGAGAGTCTCTAGTATTCCAGAATCTGATTTCTTGACATGTTAATGTTTTTAGTAAGAAATTGCCTTTTTTGATGTTTCTGGCATGCATCGTGACATTGTTTTTTAAAGGAGTCATGAGCCTGGGCAACATAATAAGACCCCCATCACTACCAAAAAATAAAAAACTTAGCTGGGCATGGTGGCACAGGCCTGTAGTTCTCAGCTTCTCGGGAGATCGAGGCGTGTGTATTGCCTGAGCCCAGTAGTTCGAGGCTTTAGTGAGCTATGATTGTACCACACTTCAGCCTGGGTGACAGAGCAAGACCCTGTCTTAATTTAAAAGAAGAAGAAGAAGAATCCTGTTACAGACAACTCAAGGAAATTTACTTCTTTCTATTCATATTACTGAATAGTTTTTTTCTGGTATCAAAATGATAGGGTAAAAGTCCTCTAAAGGGACTAAAAAATATACTTGTTTAAGTTATATATCTATGACCCAGTTATAAAATTCCACCACTGTCAGAAATGACCCACTGAAAAAATGTTTAATTTAAATATCTTTGAAGTTATGAAATTGTTAGCTGTGGGTTGATAATATAGAACTCTATTCTGTATACTTTTTCAATTCATTTGAGTTTTCATGTGGTGTAGTAAAACTTAAATACATTACAGAATGAAATGAGCAAATTGGTTCTCTCCAATTTAAGATACTGTACACTTAACACATTCACAACTTGCAAATCTTTCACTTTCCTAATACTGAGAGTAGGTAGGTGAAAATAGAAAAAAAAACATCTGAAGCTGGTTGCCACAAACTTCTGTCATTAAGCACAAGTGAAATGGTTTTTTCTAAAGCATCACCTTTTTCACAGTACAGCTGAAAGTTGCAGGCATATCCAGTATTTGCCTCAGACACCACTCTAACTAGCATTCTGTACTTTGTATTTTATTCGGATTATAAACCCGAAGAGACAGTCTTCCAGGATGAGGTAAATTCACGTTGATGACAACCAGGAACAGAATTTGGAATGACGTAAATTCACATCAGCAGTCATGAATGAGCTAATTATGAAAACAATATTGATATTCTGAACCCTGCAGAGACCATGTTTGCATCTTACATGAAGTAAGCACTTTAGAAAAAAAGGTTTGAAATCATCTTTGCTTTCCATGTAGGATTTTTTTCACTGGAGAAACTAATTTAAGATTTGTTTTAAGATTTTCACTAATTCAGATTTGTGAATCTGACACCTTCTTTAAGAAGAGTACGTACAGACTAACATATCACTAACGGCCTACCCGTGTAAGGAAGCGAGCTGTGAGTAAACATTTTCCCAAGCATATCAGGCAATGACTGTTTGCTTTAGAATGGTACATTGAATAAGTTGGTTGCTAGGGCAGAGGAGGTGGCAGGAATGACTGCCTCTCAGAGGGCAGAGATGGACCCTGGTAGCCCCTTTCCAAGGGAATGTGCAATCTCCATGGAGGAACCGCTGAACACTGCTGACCGACCTTGCTGTGGGGTTGCTACACATCGCTTAGTGCTGTGTATACCTGAAAAATTGTTTATACATGAAATTTTAATTTGATTTTTAAAGTACCTGGTTAAAAATCAACAGAAAATTGTTGAAATTCAATTTTCAATACACCCCAATCCTTCTTCCCTAAGGCTACCATTATTGTACCAGTTTCTTTTGTGTCCTTCTAGAAATCATCTATGTAAATACAAAAAAACCACATTTTTTTCTCTCACACGATGGTAGTTGCTGTATGTACTGTTCATTATTTTGCTAAAAATCACCTTGTATTCCTTTGAATAAATGTATGTATAATACTTAACCCAGTAGTTCTCAAGTCTGGCCGGTCATTAAAGTCACCTAGAGAAATTTAAATGCCTGGACTGCTCTGTGAGGGACTGTGATTGAATTAGTCTGGGCTGGGGCTTTATATCTGTCTTTATGAAACCTTCCCCAGGTAATTTTAGTGTGCATCCACGCACACTACAGTAGCCCCCTGTGTCTGAGGTTTCACTTTCCACGGTCATCCTCAGGCCAAAAATATTAAGTGGAAAATTCCAGAAACAATTTATAAGTTTTAAATTGTGCACCATTCTGATTAGCATGATGAAATCTCTGCTCCATCACATCATCTCATTTCATAGGCATTTTGTCACCTCACAGCACCTCACAAGAAGGGTGAGGACTGTACCATATGATATTTTCAGAGACAGATACCATCTTCATACAACTTTTATTACAGTATATTGTTATCATTGTTTCATTGTTAGTTGTTGATCTCTTACCATGCCTAATTTATAAATTAAGCGTTATCATCTGTATACATAAGAAAAAAACATAGTGTGTGTAAGGTTTGGTACTATCTGCGGTTTCAGGCATTCACTAGGGATCTTGGAATGTATCCTCTGTGGATAAGAGAGGGCTACTGTAATTTTAGCCAATCTCCTACTAATGGATTATTTTGATCATTTTCAGACTTTCTTGTTAGAAATGGTGAACTTCCTGGTTAGAAGATCCTCATGCATGAGCTCAAGTATGTTTCTAGGATAAGGACCCAGGATGGAATTTCTGCCAAATTGCACTCCAGAGAGGTTGCATTGCTTATACTTCTATCAGCAGCATGTGATAGTGGATGTTTAGTGAAGATGATTTAAAGTACCTTAAAGAAATAGTACTGGTAGGGTGGTGGTAAAACTTGGACCCTTGTCTTCTCTTGGTAGTTGTGGATCACTTGTCTAGTTCAACATCTGTGCAGATTTTAAACTCTTTTGTTGTTTAAATTGTCAGTACTATCCTAGACAGTAAAATGCTTGTGATTTTTGATTCAGTACTAAGGAAGAAAAAATTTCTGTGCATGAGTATGTTAAAAACAAAATTAACACTTTGGTGCATGAGGATGTTGTTTAGACATTATCATTAGAATGCTAAAAATAGAAAAAAGAATCTTCATGAGATATTAATGTGATGGTTAAATGATTATGAAGACTGTATTAATATAAATATAAAATATTTATGTTAAATGAAAAAACCAACACCAGTTGTTATCTACAAGATTAATCTGTTAGTAAAATGTGTAAATATATGATCAAGAACTAGAAGGAAAATCAAAAATAATAAAGAACAGTTGATGGGATGGGTGTTGAGACTGTAGGTAAATATCCTTTTTAAAAAAAATAACTGTTGCTATTATAAAATGTGTGGGCAAAAAAATCAAAATTAGGAAAAAAATTCCTTTATAATGCAAATAGCCATTTATGTATTAAGGATGTATTTTCACATTGTAAGTCTCATTAATGAAGACATAATTATAGAATTTGTAACTGGCTTCCCTGAAATATTTTAAGATGCCTGTAAATAGCTATTTCTCAATTTTTTTTTTGAGTCGCTGTAGCCCAGGCTGGAGTGCAGTGCCACAATCATGGCTCACCACAGCCTCAACCTCCTGGACTCAGGAGACCCTTCTGCCTCAGCCTCTTGAGTAGCTGAGACTAGAGGCACGCACTATCATACCCAGCTAATTTTTTTTTTTTTTTTTTAATTTTTTGTAGAGACGAGATCTTGCTGTGTTGGCTAGACTGATCTTGAACTCCTGACCTCAAGCAGTCCTCTCATCTTGGCCTCCCAAAGTGGTAGGATTACAGTTGTAAGCCCCCAGCCATACTTCTCAAGAATTCTAAGGATGACTCCTCTAACATTTGTAGATAACAGTATTCTTTTCCATGTACCGGTCACTGCGCTGAGTGCTTTTACTTAAATTATCTCACTCATTTCTCTCAGTTTTCTTTTGGGGATAGGTATTTTTATTAGCCAATTTATAAATAATAAATTTATGATCATTTGCAGATGAAAATTGAGACTTGAGATTACTGAGTGGTTAACTAGTGACACTGGGAATTCAAACTCAAGTCAGTTAGTTCTTTATTCATACATGATCTGTATTCCCTCTCTGCAGATTAATATTTAACATACCTAAGATTGAGATTCTGTGGTAGATTTGTAGGATTTATAGAACATTAAGAAGTCTAAATATGATTTTTAGGGAGCCTATGGTTAATTGTGCAAATAATAGATATTAAATATGAAAAATGAATTGGTAAATACAGAGCAGTAATTCAGGACCAAGTCTCTTAAGTCATTCAGATGCAAGGAGGGAGTGAGGGAAGGCTCTGTAGTCAGGTTAGTGGGGAGGCTTTATGGAGGAGTTGGGATTTGATGGGTAGAATTTAGAGAAACTGTACCTTTGAGGTGTTCTAGGTTAATAATGAATGAACCAGTTTCTTGGTTTCTTTGAAATAAGAATATTCCTATAAGGCAACATATATTGGGACCAGATTGTGCAGGGTCTTGCAAGCATTATTTTTAAAATTTAAATTTGGGTGACCCCAAAGTATAGATCAAGTTCTCCCATCTATAATTTGAGGGCTAATAGAAAGAGTAGGGGCTTCGTTACGGATTTTCATTTTTTTGTTTTCAAACATAACTCTCCCACTGGCAGTATAAAGGCACATTATTCTCTGTAAATGAGTTTTTCATCTATAAAATTGCCTTGCCTGCAAGGTTGTCTGAAAACTAGAGATAATATAAGTCAATCCTACCACATAGTGCTTGGCATCTATTAGACATCAATAAGCAGTGACTTTAAAAAATTTTTAATTATTCATTTATTTTAAAGAGACAGGGTCTCACTCTGTGACCCAGTTGGTGTGATCGTAGCTCATGGCATCCTTGAACTCATAGGCTCAAGTGATCCTCCTACCTCAGCCTCCCAAGTAGCTAGGACTACAGGTATGTGCCACCACTCCTGGCTATTTTTATTTTTAGAGATGGGGTCTCACTGTGTTGACCAAATTGGCTTTGAACTCCTGGCCTTAAGGGTTCTTCCTGCCTCTACCTCCCAAAGTGCTAGGATTACAGGTGTGAACCAGTAGCAACTCTTAAAACTCTCAGCTTCTTTTGATCCATTTTGCAAGCATTTGTGAAGAGCCAGTTGTGACTGAACCCTAAAGTTCCAGACTTACTCTAAGGAAAGGAGTTTGTGTTTGAAGGCTCTGACTAATTCAGTTTCACATGATTGCTGTATTTTCACAAACAGAAAAGTGGTGGGTTGTTGAAGGAAGAGAGAAAGAGGGGGAGGCATTTGTAACCAGAAACTGTGAGAGAAAGTTCCTACTTGTCTGTAATCTTATCTATAAAGTGCTAAACTGCTTCTAATTGCATGGGGTGCTAGTGTGGATGATGTGTCAAGGGACAAGTGTAACCTCTGCTTGCTCCAGCGAGAGTTGTTAGAAAGCTGTCTAGTGCTAGTGGTGCAAATCCACACTATAATTTGCTCATCATTTTGTCCTTCCTCAAATCCATGTTGCATTGGACTTTGATGTTATAGCTGATTACTATGCCGTGCTGCTCTTTAGTTTACTCCAGCGGATTATTGAGTCTTACAGCTTGGACTGTTAAAGTCAATATTGTGTTTAGCACAGCAGTAGCAGAGTGAATTGTGTTGGGCTTGCCTTTACCGCTAGCATGCTAAGCTAGCATGGTGTGTTCAAGAAGAGGGCTCTTTTCTGAGTTATGTTAAGATTAGTTATTGACTGTGAGAATTGTGGTCCAAATCACCAAAACATAGTAGGCGACTCTCCTGGAGTTAAAGCATTGCCGTGATCTGTTGGACCTGTGCTCTGTCTCCATTTATTTCAGAACCCTTTCTGTGCAAGGCACTGGGCCTTCAGCTCATCATTTTCCTGCAGAGGTTCAACTCAGAAAGATTTTTAATGGGGCAGGGACACAGTTATCTTCAAGGATCAAATAATAGGGCCCCTCCGCTTCAATTCAAATTCCAGAGTATTATTAATCTGTCATTTATTACCCCTCTTTTCCAGAGACTTCCCTTTTCTTCCCATCCTAGGAATATTTGGTATATGAACCTCTACCAACTCTGCCCTAAGCACTGGGGTAAGCAGACTTGATCTTTCTTTTTTTCTTTTTCTGGCCTTGTGAAGCAGAGGAGGAGGAGATCATTTGAACTGCATTGCTCTAGGCTCTGGGTGGCCTAAAGTCTTCACAACTGGAATTCTCCATCTGGTCCCATCCAGTTCCAGAGTTTGGTCCAGTTTAGCTTACCAGGCTGAGATTTGCATCAGAGTGTGCAAGTAATTAAGGGTTTATGATGTCTTTCATTGCTTCCTCTTCCTTGGGACTAACTGGTATGGATGGAGGAATGTTCATGAGGTGTGTTTCAGAGGAAAACTGGACAGAATGTGAAAGTAGAGGTAGGGAATTATAAATAAAAAGAATAAATAATGCAAATAAATAGTATATAAAATAACTTCAAAGTTTCTAAGCCTGAATAACCTGGGTAACATAATTAGTGGAAACTGGGAAGGTATAAGGAGAAACTGTTTTTGTACATATTGATTTGGGGTGTGGTTAGACACTCCAAGTAGTGATGTTCATGAAGCCCTAGTTGTCAGGGGAGATATTAAGCCAGTATTTGCCAGAAAGCCCAGGAAATCCATCTCTTGCTCTTTAGGACCTTTCTTTTTGTGTTTCCTCCTCCACAATTGCTTTTGTCAAAATTCTCTTCCTTCTTCCCAACTTAGCTTAGGCTGGGCACAGTGGCTTTTGCCTGTAAATAGCAGTACTTTGGGAGGTCAAGGCAGGAGGTTTGGTTGAAACCAGGAGTTTGAGACTAGCCTGGGCAACATGAAGACCCTGCTTTTAAAAAAAAAGGAAGGAGAAAAAAAAAAAAGACATTAGCCCAGTGTGGTGGCCTGTACCTGTAGTCCCAGTTACTCAGGAGGCTGAGGCAGGAGGATCACTGAACCCAGGAGTTTGAGGCTGCATGAGCTATGATTATGCCTCTGCAGTCTAGCCTGGGTGACAGAGTGAGAGACTATTTTTTTTTTAAAAGCCAAATTCAGTTTTGGTGCCACCTCTGAGTATCTTTGCTGATTGCCCCAAATGGGCATGCTGGTACCTCTGAACTGCTGAGCTTAGCGTATTTCTCTTTTTATAGCAGTGACCACATTGCACTAGCTGTTTTTCTTTTCTCTCTCTTTTTTTTTTGAGCCAGATTCTCACTCTGTTGTCTGGGCTATAGTGCAATGGTATGCTCACAGCCATGTCAGCCTGGACCTGCTGGGCTCAGTAGATCCTTCAGCTTCAGCTTTCCAAGTAGCTGGAACTACAGGTGTGCACCGCCATGCCCAGCTAATTTGTTGATTTATTGTAGAGATGAGGTCTCACCACGTTGCCCAGGCTAACCTTGAACTCCTGGGCTCAGGCAATACTTTTTCACCTTGGCCTCTCAAAATGCTGAGATTACAGGTGTGAGCCACTGTGCCCAGCCTGCACTAGCTATTTTCCTATTTATCCAAACACTTTACCAGATTATACCTTAACAGCAAGGAAGACTATACGAATGTCCTTGTAGTGTATAGCATAATTCTGAGTACAGTACATTAGTAGAAGCTTGGTGAATATTTAAATACATTTATTTGAATCTGTTTTTTCCAGCTAGTATGACTTCTTAAGGAAGTATAGATTTGCTAACTGATATTTCAAGTTTCTTTCTTAAAAACATAATTTGTCTCTGAAGATTTAAGAACATCTCATTTCAGAATCAAATAAGTATGTTGATCCTATCCATGCCTCTTACTGTGTTTATTCCCTTTTTATTTTTTTCTGTCCAGTTAAGAGTTATCTGTTTTTTTTTTAAATTCAGGGACTCCTCTGTAGATTGTCTTATTGTTTGCTATATCAGCTCCAGTTTAGATTTTTTGAGGCCCACTGCCAAGAAATATATGATGTATTCTATTACAAATATACTTCTTTTTTACCTATGGAAGCAAAGTAGTTATTTTGTTCCTTTTTTTAATTTTAGAGTTGTGGGGTACAAGTGGGGATTTACTACATAAGTTAGTTGCATGCGGGTGAAGTTTGGGTTTCTAGCTGGCCCTCTCTCTCCCTGATAGTGGACCCAGATACCCAGTGTGTTGCCACGTGCCTCCCTCCCTTCCCTCTTACTCTCTCCCTTAACAGTATCCAGCATCTGCCAACCCTTCTCTTGTGACCAGTGATCAGGGCCCTCCTGTGAGTAAGAACATGAGGTATTCAGTTCTTTGTTTCTGTGATAGTTCACTTAGTATGATGGTCTCTAGCTGTCCATATTGTTGCAAAGGCACTTATTTTGTTCTTCTTTATGGCTGTGGAATATTCCATTGTGTGTATGTACCGCATTTAAAAAAAAATTCAGTCCACTTTCGATGGGCAGCATGGTTGGTATCATGTTTTTGCTATTATGAATAGTGCTGCAATAAACATTCTTGTTTCTGATGTCATATCTGATTTACTCAATGTTTTGTCTTCCTTCCCTTGCCCCCAGCTGACGTCTGTCTTTAGTAAATTCTTTCTGTGGAGCAAAACTTAGAGCTTAGGGTCTGCCATAAGAATAGTGTGAAGATTATTTTTACCTGAACTAATCTGACCTTTGCCTGAACTGAGATTCATCTGCTTTTATCTATTTGTTACAGAACCGCAAAAGATCTTAACCATTGGTTCCCTTTATGTGGGCATGATCCTAGTAAGAATGTTCAGTACTATCTACAGATATGGCCTTATCCCTGGCCAGTCTCTCATCCAGATTAGTTTTGAAAATGTCAAGTTCATTCTTTACACCCATCGATGAAAAGACCACTCTATTTATATTTCTCCTTCTAGAGAAATGTTTGTTTATCTATCCTTTTGTTTTTTGGACCTAATCCAGTTCTCTGTCCAAGATAAATATTCTACTGGCTTCATGCTGTTTTATCCTCATAAAAACAAGTGACCAAATACCTGTATAGTAGGCCTGGTGCTATAGCTCCCGTTTATAATCCCAGAATTTTGGGAAGTAGAGGTGAGAGGATTGCTTGAGCCCAGGAGTTTAAGACCAGCCTGGGCCACATAGTGAGACCTTGTCTCTACATAAATCAAACAATTAGCCAAGCTTGGTGGGGTACGCCTTATAGTCCCAGCTACTGTATTCAAAGTATTTCAAAGCATAATTGCATGGGTGTCAGAGTGAGACCCTGACTAAAAAATGAAGCACAACAAAAATTACCTGTGTACTAATGCAGTTCATGTAGTACAGATATTAACACCTAGAAGATTCAGATGACTGGACGAATACTTATTTAGGTTTCTCATGGCCAGAGTTTAAATAAAACAAAAACAAAACTAGATTTACTAGTGCATAGATCATAAACTATTCCTTTTTTTTTTTTTTTTTTT
>NW_007218548.1:0-791 GCF_000164805.1 Carlito syrichta | reverse complement strand
ATGATATTGATACATGAATAGACAAACAGACCTATGAAACAATAGAAAATCCATAATTATACAATATGCAGTTAGACAGAAATGGAAGACTTATGCAAGAATTTTAAAGGCACCATCATAAAAAGTGCTCTATTAAGCAATTCCAAATATGTCTCACACAAAAAGAATAAGAAATAGAAATTCTCAGCAAATAAACAGAAAGTACTGGCAAAAAAAAAACAAAGACATAAATAAGAAAGAAATGAAAATTGTAAAACTGAAAATTAGTATATCTCAAAGTAATGCGATGGATGGACTCAACAAAATAATGGAGTCAACAGAAGAAAGAAACACAGAACCTGAAGACAGAGGAAGAAAAATTACCCAATCTAAACTTTGAGAGAAACAAGAAAGTCACAGAAAAACTAAGGGATTTGTGCAACTAAAACAAAATACTCAACATTCATATAATCAGACTCTGCAAAAGAGAAGTTAAGTGTGATGCTGAAAAAAGTATTTGAAAAAAATAATAGCTAAAAATTTCACAAACATGGCAAAAAGACTTAAACCTACACATTCAAGAAGCTTAGTGAACACATTTCAGCATTATAAACCCAGAGAAGTCTATGATAAAACATATCACAGCCAAATGGTGAGATACTAAAAATTAAAAAATAATGATAGCAACAAGAAATGACACATTATCTATAGGGGAAAAAACAATTCAAATGGTAGCCAAAATCTCATCCAAAGCCAGAGGTCAAAATAAAATGGCACAACATTCTTCAAGTGTTGAAAGAAAAGAACTATTA
>NW_007218547.1:0-2047 GCF_000164805.1 Carlito syrichta | reverse complement strand
CCTTCAATGACTCCCAGTTGCCTCTGGGATAATTTCAGTCTGCCCTATCATTTCATCTGCATCCACTCCAGCCCTTGCCCTTTAGACTCTAGTAACCAAAAACTGCTTCATATACTTTGGTTTGCTTCTGCCTTTCCCAATATCTGAAATGCCTTTCCTGCTTTTCTTTCCTTGGCCAATCCCTATTTGCTCTTCTAGATTTTCACAAACCTCTTGCTAGACTAAGTGCTCTTCTCTCTGCTTCCAAAACTTCTGGTGAATACCTCTATTGGTGCTACTGTGGCTACTGGAATATTATGCTGAAATGGCCTATTCGCCTTTTGTTCTTAACATCTAGTCCAATACTGGGGCACAGAGTTGATGCTCAATGCTTGTGGAATTAACCAGACTGCACCCAGTGTGTGGGAGTTTCTACTAAGATGTAAATTAATCTAACTAGAACCTCTGGTAGGCAAATTCAAATCACTAAACAGTTACTAAGTTGCCAGTATAGAAAAGGCAGTATGCTAGTGCTGGCAAAGGATTCAAATATGGGTGAATAAATGCCTGGGAATAGAAAACTATAAAAGAAAGCAGATGGGGTTGGGGTAGGAATGGGAGTGGATAACTTGCCTTATCATATATTAAACATTCTAGAAAACCAATGTAATCAATGATATTGATACATGAATAGACAAACAGACCTATGAAACAATAGAAAATCCATAATTATACAATATGCAGTTAGACAGAAATGGAAGACTTATGCAAGAATTTTAAAGGCACCATCATAAAAAGTGCTCTATTAAGCAATTCCAAATATGTCTCACACAAAAAGAATAAGAAATAGAAATTCTCAGCAAATAAACAGAAAGTACTGGCAAAAAAAAAACAAAGACATAAATAAGAAAGAAATGAAAATTGTAGAACTGAAAATTAGTATATCTCAAAGTAATGCGATGGATGGACTCAACAAAATAATGGAGTCAACAGAAGAAAGAAACACAGAACCTGAAGACAGAGGAAGAAAAATTACCCAATCTAAACTTTGAGAGAAACAAGAAAGTCACAGAAAAACTAAGGGATTTGTGCAACTAAAACAAAATACTCAACATTCATATAATCAGACTCTGCAGAAGAGAAGTTAAGTGTGATGCTGAAAAAGTATTTGAAAAAAATAATAGCTAAAAATTTCACAAACATGGCAAAAGACTTAAACCTACACATTCAAGAAGCTTAGTGAACACATTCAGCATTATAAACCCAGAGAAGTCTATGATAAAACATATCACAGCCAAATGGTGAGAAACTAAAAATTAAAAATAATGATAGCAACAAGAAATGACACATTATCTATAGGGGAAAAAACAATTCAAATGGTAGCCAAAATCTCATCCAAAGCCAGAGGTCAAAATAAAATGGCACAACATTCTTCAAGTGTTGAAAGAAAAGAACTATTAACCCATAATTCTTATCCAGCAAAATATCCCTCGGGAATGAAAGAGAAAAAATTAAGACATGGACAAATGAAGGAAAACTAAGAAAATTTGTTACCAACAGACCTACCCTGAAACTCCAAACAGAAACAAATGATAAATAGAGGAATCCTGGAATACCAAGAAGGAAAAAAAAATAATAATAAATGAGTAAAAATATGTATAGATACAAAAGAATTTCTCGAGTTTTCTAAATTATGTTTGACAAGTAAAGCAAAAATTGTAACACTGTGTGATATAGTTCTCAATGTATACAGAAGATGGCCTTCTTGGCACAGTAAGTAGCATGACCGATTCATAATCAATGTATATAGAGGAAATATTTAAGACAAATACATGGGAAATGAAAAAAAAAAGGAAATGGTAAAGGGATGTAAAAAGAAGTAAGGTTTCAATCCTTCTCTCAAGCTAGCAAAATATAAATACCAGTAGACTGTGATATGCTATATATGTATAATGTAATAAGTAGAACCACTAAAAAATAACTAGAGAAAACTGTAAAATAACTAGAACCACTAAAAAAGCCTGTATGAAAGCTGAACCAAAAAATTCATATGAAAATTCAAGAGGCC
>NW_007218546.1:0-684 GCF_000164805.1 Carlito syrichta | reverse complement strand
CTCAATGTATACAGAAGATGGCCTTCTTGGCACAGTAAGTAGCATGACCGATTCATAATCAATGTATATAGAGGAAATATTTAAGACAAATACATGGGAAATGAAAAAAAAAAGGAAATGGTAAAGGGATGTAAAAAGAAGTAAGGTTTCAATCCTTCTCTCAAGCTAGCAAAATATAAATACCAGTAGACTGTGATATGCTATATATGTATAATGTAATAAGTAGAACCACTAAAAAATAACTAGAGAAAACTGTAAAATAACTAGAACCACTAAAAAAGCCTGTATGAAAGCTGAACCAAAAAATTCATATGAAAATTCAAGAGGCCCAAAACAGCCAAAATAATTTTAAAAAGAAAAATGACATTGGAGGACTGACACTTCGCAATTTCAAAACTTACTACAAACATGCAATAACAACAGTAAGATACTGTTACAAGGCAGACATAAAGATCAATGGTATAGAATTCAAGGTCCAGAAAATAAGCCTATACACTTTTGATCAAATGATTTTTGACACAAACGTGGCAAGACAATTCAATGGGGGAAAGAACAATCTTTTCAAATGGTTCTAGGACAACTGGATAACTACATGCAAAAGAATGAAATTGGGCTGGGGCGCAGTGGTTCACACCTTGTAATCCTAGCACATCAGTAAGCTGAGGCTTAAGCCCAGGAGTTCGA
>NW_007218545.1:0-1413 GCF_000164805.1 Carlito syrichta | reverse complement strand
CCTCTAATCAATAGGGTACCTGAATGAAACGTATTTGTATACCTAACCTTTAACTGTACCCTACAACATCATAATACAAAAATATTGATTATTGAAAAAAAAAAACAAAAACGTCTGTTGAGAAAAAAAGAAGCATGTGCCAGATGCTGTGAAAGACTTGCAGGGAGAATGCCTCACATTCTGGGCGAAGAGCAAGAAAAGTGTCCCAAGGAAGGTGAAAGTTGACCCGAGTCTGCCATGAGGTCAAGGGCACCTTGGAAGGAAGGGGTAAGGAAGAGGGAACAGGAATCTAGGCGAGGGAACCATGTCTATAAAAGCAGGTAAAGGGCAGTGATTGTCAAAGACCTCTGAAATACCTTAGGACCAGAGCAGGGTTCTGGAAGGGTGGACCCAGCACCCTCCTTAGGTTGAGCATCCTGCCTGGGCCATGGGCTGGCAATTTTCAATTACACATAGGTGACCAAGTGTCAGAAAGCCCTGCTGTGTTTTATAAAATTACGCAAAGTACCTATATATTAAGCGCCAACAAAATATGTAATCCAGTTCTAAAGCAGATACCTTTTTCGTTTGTTTGTTTTGGGTCAGGGCCCCACTCTGTTGCCTAGGCTGGAGTGCAGTGGCATGATCACTGCTCACCACAGCCTCTACTTCCTGGACTCAAGTGTTCCTCTCCTCTCGCCTCCTGAGCAGCTGGGACTACAGTCATGTGCCACCACACCCAGCTAATTTTTTTGATTTTTTTTTTGTAGAGATGAGGAATCACCGTGTGGTCAAGGCTGGTCTCGAACTTCTGGATGTTGATCCCTCAGCCTCACCTCCTAAAGTGCTGGGATTACAGGTGTAAACCACTGTGCCTGGCTTGTACACCATTTTTATTAAAAAAAAAAAAATTCTGAGGAAGAATTTGGTCACAGGATCCAAAGATTTAAGAGCTGTGTGTCAGGGTGGAGCTTAAAATATGTTTGTTTGCTTTGTTTTTCCTGCTGGGGAAAAAATGGCTTGTACTTAGCCGCAGAACCTGCAACGTGGCTGCGGGGACACAGGTTACAGTCTCCAGCAGGAGTCCTGCTCCAGACACAGCCTGGACTCACTGAATCAGGTGGTGGAATTCCTCTATCGGGCTGGGCTTTTCCTTTGGTTGTGGTGTAGGCTCTGGTTTGCTTTGTGTGTGTGTGTCTCACTCTGTCGTCCAGTGTGGAGTGCAGTGGCACGCTCAAGGCCACTGCAGCCTCAACCTGCTGGACCTAGGCAATCCTTCCACTTCAGCCTTCCAAGTGTCTGGAACCACAGGCGCGTGCCACCAATCACCATGCCCAGGTCATTTTTCGATTTATTGTAGATCAGCGGTCTTGCCAAGTTGCCCGGGCTGATCTTGAACCCCTGGACTCAGGCAATCCTCTCGCCTCCACCTCC
>NW_007218544.1:23507-28117 GCF_000164805.1 Carlito syrichta | reverse complement strand
TGGAAGGCTGAGGCAGAAGGATCACCTGAGCCCAGCAGGTTGAGGCTGTGGTGGCTGTGAGCTGCCACTGCCCTCTAGCCTGGGTGACAGAGTGAGACTCCAACTCAAAAAAAAATATATATATATATATACACACACAAACATATATATTATATATATATATTTGTTTGTTTGTTTTTTGAGAAGTCAGAATCACTCTGTCACCCAGGCTGGAGTGCAATGGCACGCTCATGGCCACTGCAGCCTCTGCCTGCTAGGCTCAGGCGATCCTTCCACCTCAGCCTTCCAAGTAGCTGGAACTATAGACAAACACCATGACACCTGAAAGATGGTGGGGCACAGCGAGACTCAACACCCGTTAAGGCCAAGAGACTTAATGAGTAGGAGCGAGGGTGGCTACAGGGCCTGAGGGTCAGGCTGTAACGCCGAGGCAAGGGCATGGCGGCTTTTATAGGGGCTTAGGGCAACCTGTCAGTCATTTATAGGTCGGCTGGCAGAGCTTCATTTAGGTTGGTGGATTTTTCACGGGCGCGGGAAAGGGTGAGCCGGACTGTGGAAGAAGAACCCGGAAGGTGCCGTTTCAGACGCCCCCTTTGTTTGCCAGGTTGCCATTTTAGGCGGGGGCTGGGCTTGGGCCCCTTTCCAGGAAAAGGGAGGGGATGTGGTTTGCTAGCGCCTGGCGGTGGCCCTGGCGGTGGCCCTTCAACACCCAGCTATATTTTTTGATTATTTGAAGAGATGAAGTACTCACCAAGTTGCCCAGGCTGGTTTTAAACCCCAGAGGCTCAGGTAATCCTTTCGCCTCTGCCTCCCAACGTTCTGGGATTACAGGCATGAGCCATCACGCCCAGCTAATTTTTTGATTTTTTTGTTGAGACAAGGTCTCACTATGTTGCCTAAGCTGGTCTCAAACTCCTCTTGCCCCAGCCTCCCAAATTGCTGGGATTACAGGCATGAGCCACCGCCTCCAACCTATTATTTTAATTTTGTAGATAGAAACTGAGGCAGAGCTCAGCACATATTTAGTGGGGGGAAACCAGGATTCAAACCCAAGCATAGCCGGGCTCGGTGGCTCAGCCTGTAATCCCACGTCTTTGGGAGGCTGAGGTGAGGGGATTGCCTGAGCCCGCAGGTTCAAGACTCGCCTGGGCAACTTGGCGAGACCTCATCTCTACAATAAATCAAAATGAGCCAGGCATGGTAGCGCATGCCTGTAGTTCCAGCTACTTGGACGGCTGAGGCGGAAGGATCGCCGGAGCCCAGCAGGTCGAGGCTGTGGTGGCCGGGAGCAGCCACTGCTCTCCAGTCTGGGCGAGGGAGTGAGACTCCAACTCAAAAAACAACAACAGCCGGGCTCGGTGGCTCAGCCTGTAATCCCGCGCCTTTGGGAGGCTGAGGTGAGTGAATTGCCTGAGCCCGCGGGTTCGAGACCCACCTGGGCAGCGAGACCTCATCTCTACAATAAATCAAAAAATCAGCCGGGCGTGGTAGCACATGCCTGTAATTCCAGCTACTTGGAAGGCTGTGGCGTAAGGATCACCGGAGCCCAGCAGGTCGAGGCTGTGGTGGCCGGAGCGGCCACTGCACTCCAGTCTGGGCGACAAAGTGAGACTCCAACTCAAAAAAAAAACAAAAAACAAACAAAAAAAAACACAACAACAAAAAACCCCAAGCATTCTCTTTAACCATTGACATACTTTGTTGCATACCTGGAAAATAATCTGTAACCTAGGGCAATACACACATGTGACAACATAAATACACCCTGGCATTTGACCCCCAAACAGGGAGTTGGAGCCTGAGAAGGCCTGGGTGTTGCCTACCGAGGTTGTCCCTTTCCCTCAGGCTCCAGCCTGGGCAGACAGTTCATGCTGAGGCCATGGGCAAGGAGTACTCCACACCTACTGACGACATCTTGCAGCTGTGCATAGTGAATGTTCTAGGGCATCTTTCCTTCCTTGAGGTGGTTGGGGGCCCTGGATGGTTGCCTATATCACCTTTGGTTACCTTTAGTTCACCTTTGGTTCATTATATTACAAAAAATCCCACCCTAGACAGGATTCACAGACGTTTTGTGTCCACGAGGCACATGTATAAGCAGTTCCCTACTGCACCCCTCAGGAAAGTGCTACGTGACCTGTGCGCTTTGTATCATTGGGAGGGGTTTTTCCTGTCCAACAGCTGCTCCTGGGCCCTCCCTGTATGTAAGTTCCTGAATAAAGTGCGTGTCTCATCCATTGTCTCTGGGTCATTTCTTCGGCCTCTCAGACACGGTGTCTTCCCTTTTGAAGTGTCTGAGGGTCCAGCAATGCATGTATGCATGTATAAAGTCAGATACTGATTTTACTCGTTCCCCAAATGGAAAACCACTTTTCCCAGTACCAGGTGACATTTTGAATCAGGGATACTTTGAAACAGCTTCAGAACACATCACTGCTCTTTCAATTCTTTTTTTTTTTCCAGTTGGAGTCTCACTCTGTCGCCCAGGCTGGAGAGCAATGGCATGCTCACGGTCACCGCAGCCTCAGCTTGTTGGGCTCAAGCGATTCTTGCTCCTCATCCTTTCAAGTAGCTGGAACTTCAGGTGTGCACCACCATACCCAGTTAATTTTTCTTTCTTTCTTTTTTTTTTTGAGTCGGAGTCTCACTCTGTCGCCCAGACTGGAGTACAGTGGCCACTCCCGGCCACCACAGCCTCAACCTGCTGGGCTCCGGGCGATCCTTCCGCCTCAGTCTTTCAAGTAGCTGGAACTACAGGCATGCGCTACCACGCCCGGCTGATTTTTTGATTTATTGTAGAGATGAGGTCTCACCAAGCTGCCCAGGCAGGTCTCGAACCCGTGGGCTCAGGCAATCCACTCACCTCAACCTCCCTAAGGCGCGGGATTACAGGCTGAGCCACCAAGTCTGGCTAATTTTTCTTGATTTATTGTAGAGACAGTCTTACCAAGTTGCCCAGGCTGGTCCCGAACCCCTGGGTGCAAGCAATCCTCTTGTCTCCACCTCCCAAAGTGCTGGTATTACAGGTGTGAGCCACCACGCCAGCCAAATTCATCTTTTTTTTTTTTTTGAGTTGGAGTCTGTTACCGAGACTGGAGTGCAGTGGCATATTCATGGCCACTCCAGCCTCGACCTGCTGAGCTCCGGCGATCCTTTCACCTCAGCCTTCCAAGTAGCTGGAACTACAGGTGTGTGCTACCACATCCAGCTCATTATTTATTTACTGTAGAGATGAGGTCTCACCAAGTTGCCCGGGTGGGTCTTGAACCAGCGGGCTCAGGCAATCCACTTGCCTCAGCCTCCCAAAGTGCTGGGATTATAGGCTGAGCCACCAAGCCCCGCCTCATCCTTTTTAAACTGTACAATTTGGGCCAGGTGCAGTGGCTCATGCATGTAAACCCAGCACTTTAGGAGGTCAAGGTGGGAGGATCACTTGAGTCTAGGATTCGAGACCAACCTGGGCAACACAGTGAGACCTCATCTCTACAAGAAATAAAAAAAAAAAAATAGCTGGGTATTGTGGTGTGTTCCTGTAGTCCCAGCTACTTGGGAGGCTGAGGTGAGAGGATCAGAAAGTCAAGGCTGCGGTGAGCCGTGAACATGCCACTGCACCCCAGCCTAGGTGACAGAGTGAGACCCCCCAACTTCTCCCCCAAAAAGTTAAGTGTACTGTTTGGCGTTTTTTTTTTTTTTTTTAAGTTAGAGTCTCACTCTGTCACCCAGGCTGGAGTGCAGAGGCATGCTCATTAAAGGGCCACCGCCAACCACAAGTAAAGCCACGTCCCCTCCCTTTCCTGGAAAGGGGCCTCAATCTGGCCCCCACCAAAATGGTGACCCGGCAAACTAAAATGGCGACTGAAACGGTTCCTTCCAGGTTCATCCTCTGCACCCTTTCCAGCGCCCGCGAAAAATCCACCAACCTAAGTGAAGCTCTGCCAGCCGACCTATAAACGACTGACAGGTAGCCCTAAGCCCCTATGAAGGCCACCGCACCCTTGCCTCGGGGCTACAGCCTGATCCTCAGGTCCTGTAGCCCACCGCTTTCGACTCATTAAATCTCTTGGCCTTAATGGGTGTTGAGTCTCACTGTGCGCCACCGTCTTTCACTCATGGCCACTGCAGCCTCGATCTGCTGGGTTAGGTGATCCTTCCACTTTAGCCTTTCAAGTAACTGAACTACAGGCACGCGGCTTATTTTTTAAATTATTGTAGAGACGAGGTCTCACCAAGTTGCCCAGGCTGGTCTTGAAGCCCCAGGCTCAGGCAATTCTCTTGCCTCGGCCTCCCAAATTGCTGGGATTACAGGCTGAGCCGCCAAGCCCGGCCCAGTTTGGTGTTTTACAGTATGATCACACAGTTGTTGTGCAGCCATGCCCACTATCTAATCCCAGAACATTCTCATTACTCCAGAACAATCTCATCTCTGATTGATGTGGGCTGTTGCTTGGGCATGACCTGGGTTGGAGAAGTGAGGGTTGAGGAACCTTCAGTACTTTCTGTACACAGTTTAAAATAAAAAGGTTTAGCCAGGCTCAGTGGCTAAGCCTGTAATCCCGTGCATTTGGGAGGCTGAGGTGAATGGATTGCCTGAGCCCGCGGGTTCGAGAACC
>NW_007218544.1:17422-23304 GCF_000164805.1 Carlito syrichta | reverse complement strand
CGGCTGCTGCACTCCAGTCTGGGAGACAGTGAGACTCCAGCTCAAAAAAAAAAAAAGAAAAGGTTTTTGTGTTCCCCTGAAGGCCATCAGTTGTTGGGGTGTGGAGAGGATGACCCAGGACTCACTGTGGCAGCCTTAGCTATTGGCTGGCTAGGATGTGGGGGAACCTACTTTGGGTTAGGCAGGTAGAGGAAAATGAGGGGAGTGGCAAACAGAGTGATATAGCTCAGGACAGATCCCACCCAGAGGATGCCTGCCCCTGACCAGTCTCAGCCCTCCAATCCACCTCTTTGGGTTATAGCTGGAGCCAGTACCACCCTTGCAGGGTGACTTGTCCAAGGGTTATCATCTCAGTCAGTTGCTGGGCTTAGCTTATCTCAGAGACCCCAGGGGAGGGAGGGAGATTGGGTGGGGACAGGAAGAGCTGACCTGCCTGGAGCTGACACTGAAGCAATGAAGGGAGACCAAATTCTGTCCCAGTTCTGTGGGGCCCTGGCCAGGTAGGAGTGCATTACACTGCGTGGTCCTGCGGCTGCTCCTGTGACTGTTAAACCAAGCCGGAGGGACGGAGAAAGCCCTGTGCAATTTTCTGGGCCAGTCCTGGAACAGTAAGGAAACCAAGTTTTATCAACCTACGGGAAAAAACCGAAGCAAAATTAAAGTAAGTAGAGAGTTTATTTAGACCAAGTCTGAAGGCCGAGGCCAGTGGATTGCCTGAGCCTATAGGTTCAAGACCCACCAGGACAACTTGGTGATACCTCATCTCTACAATAAATTAGCCAGGTATGATGGTGCACACCTGTAGTTCCAGCTACTTGTAAGACTGAAGTGAAAGTAAAGATGGTCTGAGCCCAGCAAGTCGAGGCTGCAGTGGCACACTCATGGCCACTGCACTCCAGCCTAATCGACAGAATGAGTCTCAAAAAAAAAAAAAAGGATGTGTGCTGCTCTCTGATTAGGAAAAGTACAAATGTTCCTTCTCCTCAACCAGTTTGATACTGGGCGGAAACACACACACAAAAAAAAGAAGAAAAGAAAAAAAGAATCCTGGACTCTGTGGCTCATGCCTGTGATCCCAGTACTTTAGGAGGCGGAGGTGAGAGAAACGCCTTAGCCCGTGGGTTCGAGACCAGCCTGGGCAACTTGGCGAGACCTCGTCTCTACAATAAATAAAAAAATTAGCCTTGCATGGTGGCACGCACCTATAGTTCCAGCTACTTGGAAGGCTGAGGCGGAAGGATCATCTGAACCCAGCAGGTCAAGGCTGCGGTGGCCATGAGCGTGCCACTGCACTCCAGCCTGGGCGACAGTGAGACGACGGCTCAATAGAAGAAAAAAGAAAAAAAGTGAAGGCAGTTCTTGAGTTGTTTACCAAGACGTTACTTTAAAATAATGTAAGTTCTTGCATCAGAGATTCCAGGAACATGAAGATGATGGCTGAGGGCTAGTCTGGAGCCAATTGTCCGGGGCCTAGGTGAAGGGTCAGGACTGAAGCCCCTTCCTCTGGTCCTCACTCTAGGCTTGATACATTTTGCATACCTCACACAGCTCAGACGGCTCTGAACTCTTCTTTTCCCAGTTGTGAGAGTAATATACATAACTTTAGCATATACATTCCTCAGGAGATACTCTGAGGATAGGTACACAATTGCATGGAAGAGGAAGTTGGCACTCATTCCATGGAAATACTTGTGTGACATGAGATGTGACAGATGCCCATGGTAATATAATTGCTGCAAAATACAGGTGCATTGCGGCATCACTATTGTGGAGTTTTTGTGGTAATGTGTACATAACATACACCTGAACACACTGGTTATTGTGAAGCCTCTAGTTCAATGGCATGCAGTACATTCACACTCCTGTGCACCCACCACCTGCTTTCTCGTTTTAATTCTGGAATAGTGAGGAAGTGTTGGGAGCTGGCCACGGAGGCCCACTGAGCATTAGGGATCAGGAAGGGCCATTGACCCCGAGACCACTAGGAAGCATTCGGGAGCTATTGACCCCATTTCCTCCCCCTTTCTACTCAGCACTAACCAGATTAAGCTCCTGTGAGCTCAAAACATAAAAACTCTGAGACCGGGATGAACACAAGCTAACTTTAGAAGCTCATTGCTCCCATTCTTCCGCAAACTGCAGTTTTGGCTTTCACACAACTTATAATTCAAACTCGTATCACATCTAAGAGCCTTAGTATTGGTCACAGGCTTCTGGGTCATGATTTAGGATTTATTGAAGGTGTAAATTGTAGAATATAGTTTCAAAAGACAGCCATTTTGTTGAAAGAATGCGGCTGGGTTACTTGCAGGTAGCCCACTGTGAACTTTGGACTGGGCCACATTCCAAACATTCTGGGATGGGCCACTTTCGTTTGTAAAGTAAATACTTAAGCTTCTATAGAATTGTTTAACTTGGCATAAATCAATCAGTTTAGGATGAAAAAGGTTTATAGAATATGTCAGTCACGGATTAGGTTATCCTTTGTTATGGGATTTTAAGATTATCATATGAAAAAGGCTTAAAGGCAATCATTGATTAAGTTTTCATGGTTTAAGGTTTCTGGTGGGTGGGGGATGCCCCTCCCATATCTGACCTTGTGTATAAAAGACCCATTGTAATTCCCAATGACACACATCGCTTCTGCACTAGACTGGAGTCCAGTCTCCTTCTTTCTCTCTCTCTCTCTCTCTCTCTCTCTTCCCCCGAATCACCGACGCTGCCTCCACCTTTGGGGTACCCCGAACCCTGAACCCAGCTGGAGCTGGTCTCTGGAAAGGAAGTGCAGGGCACCGAGGGCTCTGCCTGGTGTGACGGGCCCTTTTCTCAGTTGCTCCCTCAGAGGACAGATGTCCCTGTCTTGAGATAAGAGGAAACTGAGGCGGCTCCCTTTGCTCCCCTGGCCCTCTCTTTTATTATTTTTTTTTAACTTTTTTTTAACTTTTTTATTTTTTTCAGTTGGAGTCTCACTCTGTCGCCCAGACTGGAGTGCAGTGGCCGCTCCCGGCCACCGCAGCCTCGACCCACTGGGCTCCAGCGATCCTTCCGCCTCAGCCTTCCGAGTAGCCGGAATTACAGGTGTGCGCTACTATGCCCGGCTGATTTTTTGATTTTAGTGTAGAGATGAGGTCTCGCCTGCCCAGGTGGGTCTCAAACCCGCGGGCTCAGGCAATCCACTCACCTCAGCCTCCCAAAGGCGCAGGATTACAGGCTGAGCCACCGAGCTGGCTCCTGGCCCTCTCTATTCACTGAGCAGGCCCTGACCAGTCACAAGGGGCTGGGCTGGAACCAGAACCAAGGACATGGGAGCCCCCGCTGCCTGAAAGAGAACCCGCCTCCCTCACTCTGAACCACCCTAGCATGGCTGGCTCTGACTTGGGTCAGTTTTAACATAGAGGAAGCAAGCCAGGGAAGGGGAACCCTCTGCCAGAGGGGTCCAAGGTCAACTTCAGGAACCAGGTGGGGCAGCCTCTATGGCTCCTGTGACCTGGACTCAGTCTGCACAGGGACAGGGTAGTTGTCGCCAGGCCCTGTGTCTACTGTACTCCAGGCCAGGAGACTTGTCTGGTCCTACTGTACCCAGAGTCCCATTGGATGACCCTTCCACACCTGTCCACAGGGCTGGTGAGAGAGCGGAGGGTGGGGATGCCTGAACTTTGAGTTCTGGTCCAGAAAAACCACCCAGGCCACATTCCGCCCACAGGGATGAGGGAATTGACTCCATTATGGGAGACACCTGTTGTAGGCGGGTGGCAAGGTTTCCTTGTATACTCCTCAGGTTATGCTGGGGTGTCGGAGGAGAGCAAGTGGATGGGTAAGGAGCCCAGGGCTGACCACCAGGAGACTGCACTCCAGCAACTGGGCCAGCTGGCACCAGGCCACCGTTAATTGTAGCCACAAAGAAGTTAGAGGTTGGCGGCTGAACCTCACCCAGCACCTGGGCGTGGTCACTGCAAGGCCTAGGCTGAGGTTAATTGGCCTTAACAGGTGCAAGCAGTTACACGGTTCCACTCCCCTGCCCTGTGCTTTTCTTTTTCCCACTTCCTCCTGCCTCCTCAGCCTCTGCTCAGAACTCTCCTCAGCTGTGACGCCTGAGACAAACCCCAGACTTACACCTGCCTTGGGCTCCACAAAACTGACTCCCACAGCTGCCCGGCTCCTGAGGGTCTTTGGGACCTGCCCAGTCCTGCCTTGGATTTGCTTCTCTTTCTTTCTTTCCCCAATCCCCCCACACCAGAGTCTCACTCTGTCGCCTAGGCTGGAGTACAGCAGAATGGCCAATGCAGCCTTGACGTACTGGGCTCAGGTGATCCTTCTGCCTCAGCCTTGCAAGCTGGAACTACAGGCATGCACCACCATGCCTGGCTAGTTTTTTTTATTTTATTTACTGTAGAGATGAAGTCTCACCAAGTTGCCCAGCTGGTCTTGAATCCTGGGACTCAGGCAATCCTCTTTCCTCAGCCTCCTAAAGTACTGGGATTACAGGCTTGAGCCACCACTCCTAGCCAAAATATATTTCTTTTTTTTTTAGTTGGAGTCTCATTTTGTCACCCACACAGTCTCGAACCCGTGGGCTCAGGCAATCCACTCACCTTGGCCTCCCAAAGCGCTGGGATTATAGGCTGAGCCATCGAGCCTGGCCCAAAATATATTTCTTTAATGTATTTTGAAATGACCCCCAAAGCCATCTCTTGTGGGGAAATGTTTATATCTATAGAGAACCTCCATTCACATAGCTAGATCTTTCCTCTTCCAGGCCCTCCCAAATCCAGGAGGGACTAACTGGCAGTTAGACACCTAAAGTCTGAATAAGAGACACCACGCCGTTTAGCCTCTCTAAGGGCTACCACCTTGGAGGCTTTCTCAAACTCCTTCCTGCTATCTCAGCTCACCATTTCCTTCACTGATTTCAAAATTTTTTTAGACAGAGCTTAACTCTTTCTACCAAGTACTAATCAGAAGAAAATCCTTGAGTCTACCTATGACCCAGAAAGTCCTCCACCCCTACCTCCTGCTTATAGATGTCTTGCCTTCTTTGGTCAAACCAATATGAATCTCACATGTATTGATTTGTGTTTTGCCTGCAACTTCTGTCTCCCTAAAAATGTATAAAGCCAGCCGGGCTCTGTAGAATATTTTTAAAGGGGTCAAGCATGGTGGCTCAGCCTGTAATCCCGCGCCTTTGGGAGGCTGAGGTGAGTGGATTGCCTGAGTCCGTGGGTTCGAGATCCGCCTGGGCAACCTGGTGAGACCTCACCTCTACAATAAATCAAAAATTAGCCTGGCGTGGTAGCGCACGCCTATAGTTCCAGCTACTTGGAAGGCTGAGGCAGAAGGATCGCCGGAGCCCAGCAGGTGAGGCTGAGGTGGCCGGGAGCGGCCACTGCACTCCGGTCTAGGTGACAGAGTGAGACTCCAACTCAAAAAGAAAAATGTATAAAGCCAAGCCATAATCCATCCATTTGGGGCATGTGTTCTCTGGACCTCTTGTGACTGTGCTATGGGCCTTGGTCACTGATATTTGGCTCAGAGTAATCCTTTAAAAATATTGTTTTGTTTTGTTTTATTTTATTTTTGGGGTTGGAGTCTCATTCTGTTGCCCAGGCTGGAGTGCAGTGTCATGCTTACCACCACTGCAGCCTCGACTTGCTGGGCTCAGGTGATCCTTCCACCTCAGCCTTCCATGTAACTGGAACTATGGGCATGTGCTACTACACCCAGTTTATTTTCTGATTTATTGTAGAGATAAGATCTTACCAAGTTGCCCAGGCTGGTCTTGAATCCCTGAGCTCAAACAATTCTTTTGCTTTGGTCTCCCAAAGTGCTGGGATTGCAGGCTTGAGCCACCATGCTTGACCCCTTTAAAAATATTCTACAGAGCC
>NW_007218544.1:8150-17402 GCF_000164805.1 Carlito syrichta | reverse complement strand
AAAAAAAAAAAAAAAAAAATTCTACAGAGCTTGGCATCTTTTGTCAACAGATGGGACTTGAAAAAAATCCAATTCATCAGTTTTGATCTGCTGAAGTGTGTGGCCTCTGCAATGCATACACCTGTTACATTAATGTTTTTTTTTTCTTCAAAGCATTTTAGAAGCTTTTAGGTAGTGCTGAACTTAGGACATGTGGGGGCTGAAGGGTTATTTCCAAAATATCGCCCTGAGATCACTCTCTGTCAATAAAACTTAACGACGAATTTGCTTATAAGAGCGGCAATCAGTTACCTGAAGAAGTGAGTCACCTAAGACAGTCCTGTAAATATCTGAAGACATTGGGCAACTCCCAGCCAATTGGGGGTTCTGAAACTGCCCCTCATGCCAATCAACACAAGACTGCTTAAGGAGACAAGGCACTGAAAGACAAATTGGCTTCAATCTCCAGGGACCCCACCTCTCCCACACTTTCCTCCTAGACTACCTCCTTGATGGCTCAGGGACTAGGGGGCAGCATCTGATAACCACTGAATTTGCCTCATGGGAAGCCAGGCTCGGTGGCTCAGGCTGTAATCCTGTGCCTTTGGGAGGCTGAGGTGAGTGGATTCCCTGAGTCTGCAGGTTCGAGACCCGCCCGGGCAACTTGGCGAGACCTCATCTCTACAATAAATCAAAAAATCAGCCGGGCGTGGTAGTGCATACCTGTAATTCCGGCTACTTGGAAGGCTGAGGCGGAAGGATCACTGGAGCCCAGCAGGTTGAGGCTGCGATGGCCGGGAGTGGCCACTGCACTCCAGTCTGGGTGACAGAGTGAGACTCCAACTCACTTTGGGCTCAGGTGATCCTTCCAAGTAACTGGAACCAAAGGTGTGTGCCACCACACCCAGCTAAATTTTTGATTTATTGTAGAGACGATACAAGGTCTTGCCAAGTTTCCCAGGCAGGTTTTGAATCCCTGGACTCAAGGCCGTCCTCTCACTTCCATCTCCCAAAATGCTGGCATTGCAAGTGTGAGCCACCCTGCCCTGCTTCCTCAAAAATTTAAATATGGTCTGGTGTAGTGGTTCACACCCAGGCTAGAGTGCAGTGGCTCCTTCAGCCTCACTGCAGCCTCAAACTCCTGGGCTCACGCAATCCTTCTGCCACAACCTCCCAAGTAGCTGGGACTACAGGCACATGCCACAACACTTGGCTAATTTAAAATTTTTTTGTACAAATGGGGTCTCGTGATGTTGCCCAGGGTCAAAGGATCCTCTTGCCTCCACCTCCCAAAGTGCTGGGATGACAAGAGACAGCCACCATGCCCAGCCTCAGAGGCTAATCTTAAAACAGCCTGACTGAGGAACCCTCCCTTGCTTGGGGAATGTCACATTGGTTGAGCCACAACAAGACTGCAGCGGAGATAACACCAACCAGACCTCCTGGAGAGCCACTACTCAAGATAATCCATCAATACACACCCTGTGCCACACCTATATGTTCCTCATACCAAGTTTCCCTTTTTTATTTTTGTTTTGCTTTTTCGAGTTGGAGTCTCACTCTGTCACCCAGGTTGGAGTGCAGTGGCATGCTCACAGCCACCGATGTCTCGACCTGCTGGGCTCAGGTGATCCTTCTGCCTCAGCCTTCCAAGTAGTTGGAACTACAGGCGTGCGCCAACATACCCAACTAATTTTTTTATTTATTCTAGAGACAAGGTCTCGTCAAGTTGCCCAGGTTGGTCTCGAACCCCTGGGCTCAGGCAATACTCTTGCCTCAGCCTCCCAAAGTGCTGGGATTACAAGCATGAGCCACTGGGCCTGGCCTGGACTCCTTTTTTTTTTTTTGAGTTGGAGTCTCACTCTGTCACCCAGACTGAAGTGCAGTGGCACATTCATGACTACCACAGCCTCGACCAGCTGGGCTCCGGCGATCTTCCACCTCAGCCTTCCAAGTAGTTGGAACTACAGGTGTGCGCTACCACGCCTGGCTCATTTTTGATTTATTGTAGAGATGAGGTCCCAGCAAGTTGCCCAGGTTGGTCTCGAACCCGCAGACTCAGGTAATCCTGAGTCGCCTTGGCCTCCCAAAGTGCTGGGATTACAGGCTGCGCCACTGAGCCCGGCCTGGACTACTTTTTAATTGGAAGTATCACTTGGTTTTGGGACAAGAGGCTGGTGTGAGGCTTGCCACACAGATAAGGGACAGTGTTGTGATCCCCCATGCACATGCTTGACAGCCGGCCTGTTTCTGAACCAAAGAGCATCATCCATTAAGAATCTCCCTGACACTGCAAGGAGGGACTTGGACTCTACTTCTGTCTCTTTTTTTGGTGTAAGGTTGCGATAGCCTTTGTGCAAGGTTGTGGTTTCTGCAGTGTCTTGTGATAATTCTTGTTGTCAGGCATCCGTGTGGGAGCACCCCCTCTTCACAGCCTGCTCCAGCTCTGTTTCAGGTTTTTAACATGTCTCACACCGGGCTCGGTGGCTCAGCCTGTAATCCCACGCCTTGGGAGGTTGAGGTGACCCTCCTTGGCCCGTTTCCACTGTGCATGTTGTGGACAATTTGTTAGTTGATTTCACGTAAACATATGCAGGGCAGGAAGGGAGGGACGTCTGGAAGGGGCAGGAAAGGACATCCAGGGTTCTGCTGATGTCCTGTTTCTTCTTGATCCAGCTACATTGTTGTCATCAACCTAAATATCAGAGAGGGTGACTGATTCTCTGAAGGAAAAGGATGTTTATTCGGGAGTAGCCATTACTATGGGAATACCGAGGCCATAGTAAACTATATGCATATTTAGGGAGGTAAAGGAAGAAAAGGGTTTTTATTTTCATTTTTTGAGTTGGAGTTTCACCCAGACAGGAGGGTAGTGGCACGCAGCCTCTATCTGCTGGGCTCAGGCAATCGTTCCGCCTCAGTCTTCTGAGTAGCTGGAACTACAGGCACGCACCACCATGCCCGGTTACTTTTTAAATTTATTGTAGAGATGAGGTCGCATGTCAAGTAGCCCGGGATGATCTCGAACCTATGGGCTCAGGCATTCCTCTCACCTCGGCCTCCCAAAGTGCTGGGATTATAGGCGTGAGCCACCACGCCCAGCCCACAAGGGTTTTTAAAAGGAAAAGTAAGGATGATGTAAATTTTTTTTTTTTTTTGAGTTGGAGTCTCACTCTGTCGCTCAGACTGGAGTGCAGTGGCATATTCATGGCCACCACAGCCTCCACCTGCTGGGCTCAGGCAATCCTTCCACCTCAGTCTTTCAAGTAGATGGAACCACGGTTACATGAGACCATGCCTGACCAATTTCTTGAGTTATTATACAAACAAGGTCTCACTAAGTTGCCCAGGGTGGTCTCAAACCCCTGAGCTCAGGCAATCCTCTCTTCTTGCCTCCCAAAGTGCTGGAATTACAGACGTGAGCCACTGTGACCAGCCATGTCGTTTTGAGGTAATTTTTCTTTTTTTTTGAGTTGGAGTCTCTTACGCCCAGGCTGGAGTGCAGTGGCACAATTACGGCTCACGGCATCCTCAACCTCCTGGGCGCAGACGATCCTTCTGCCTCAGCCTCCCAAGTATCTGGGACTATAGGCTACAGGTGTGTGCTACCACGCCCAGCTAATTTTTAAATTTCTTGAAAAGACAAGGTCAGGCTGGTCTCGAACTCCTGGGCTCAAACAATCCTCCCCACCTCGGCCTCCCAAAGGATAAGCCACCATGCCCAGTCTGTTTTGAGATAATTATCCCAGGCCACTAGGATTAATAACAAGGCCAATGCCAGTCCGAGGTTGAATAGGCAGTTGCTAGAGATGTCCTCACAGAAGCATTTTTTTGGTGTAAGGTTGCGATGGCCTTTGTGCAAGGTTGTGGTTTCTGTAGTGTCTTGTGATAATTCTTGTTGTCAGGCATCCGTGTGGGAGCACCCCCTCTTCACAGCCTGCTCCAGCTCTGTTTCAGGTTTTTAACATGTCTGACACCGGGCTCGGTGGCTCAGCCTGTAATCTCATGCCTTGGGAGGTTGAGGTGAGTGGGTTGCCTGAGCCCACGGGTTTGAGACCCGCCTGGACAATTTAGCGAGACCTCATCTCTACAATAAATCAAAAAAATTAGCTGGGCGTGGTAGCGCGTGCCTGTAGTTCCAGCTACTTGGAAGGCTGAGGTGGAAGGATCACCAGAGGTCGAGGCTGCAGTGGCCGGGAGCGGCCAGTGCACTCCAGTCTGGGCGACAGAGTGAGACTCCAACTCAAAACAAAACAAAACAAAACATGTCTGACTCCGTTTTGATTCTGGCAATTTTCACATGGTCATTTGTGAATGACTGTCAGGCTCTATACTCATGATCTGTATGTGTATTTTTTCTGAGTATATATTTTACTTCGGAGCAAAAATAAAAATAAAGATAGGGCAAGTATGCTAATGTACTTGTACAGATATTTTTTTTCAATGCTCTTTATATTAAAAATTGGAAGCCGGGCCCGATGGTTCATGCCTGTATTCCCAGCACTTTGGCAGGTGGAGGCGAGCGGACTGCCGGAGCTCAGGGGTTCAAGACCAGCCTGGGCAACATGGTGAGACCTTGTCTCTACAATAAATCACAAAAACTAGCCAGGCATGGTGGCGTGCATGTATAGTTCCAGCTACTTGAAAGCCTGAGGTGGAAGGATTGTCTGAGCCCAGTGGATAGAGGTGGCCTTGAGTGTGCCACTGTACTTCAGCCTGGGCAACAGAATGAGACTCCGACTCAAAAAAAAAAGGGAAAAAAGAGATTAGAAACAAGTTTGGCCTGGTGGCTTACACCTGTAATCCCAGCACTTTAGGAGGCCAAGGTGGGAGGATTGCTTGAGGCCAGGTTTTCGAGACTGACCTGGGTGATATAGTGAAATACTTAACAATTAGCTGGGAATGGTGGCTCACACCTATAGTCCCACATACTTAGGAGGCTGAGACAGGAGGATTGCTTGAGCCCAGGAGTTCAAGGCTGCAGTGAGCTATGATCATGCCATTGCACTTAAGACTGCAGCGGAGTGAGACCCAATCTCTAAAACAATAACAACAGGAAACTTCCTCCGTGCATAAAGAGTAAAAGATTGATAACTTTTAGTAAAACCATAAAATAGAATATTATTCAGTCATTAGGAATGTTGACAAAAATGTATATTTATTCACTTAGAGGTATTAAGTAAACAATAAATGTGAAATAAGTTAGAAAAGGAAGCATATTCCAAAATATTAAAAGTAATAATTTCTGGGAAATATAAAACATGCAGAACATGAATACATTTCACTAATCTGAGGAGCTTATTAGACACACATTTCTGAACTCCCACCCTCAGAGGGTCTTCTTCAGGACTCCCGGGCTCCCAGCCACCCCCCAACCCCTGGTTAATTTTTATGCATAGCTGGTCCCTACCATTCTGTGGGGGAGTCTTTGAGAAGCTGATGCAAACTGTGGCCCCTCTCCCTTGAAAAACAAATGGACACACCAAATCTTGGATACAATGGGGGTGGGGTGTCCATAACTCCAGGTAGGAGGTAGGGACATCTCACGTAGAATAGGAGGTCATCTCCCCTCATTTTCCTCTTACTTCTATTTTTCCTCAGAAGACCCCCCCATCCCCAACTCCCTGGAGATGGAAGAACCTCTGTCAGGCAGCATGGGCCCCCAGGGCCATCGGCAAGTTCAGAGCACATCTTCCCGTTTGTTTCTGTCAGGGTCATGGGGGCATCCCAAGGGCTGCAGGACAGCCCAGGTTGGCCCACATGTGGCCTTCTCCAGCTGCCTCCCTGCCTCCTAAGTCTTGTGAAGCTGCCCCTGTATCCTGACCCTTCCTCTTGTTGACGTCAACCACAAAAGCCCCTCAAGGTCACCCTGCATGCATACCACTTCATTTATGCTGACCTGGGCTCCTGGAATGTGATGGTAATACTCCATAGTCTAAATGGAATGGGCTTGGTGGTGACTTCTGTGTGTTATAGTGGGCCCCAGGAAGTGTCACAAACTTTAGGACCCCAAGAAAAGTTTATTAATAGACCTCAGGAGAAGATTTCTTTTTTATGTGTACCTCTAAAAGTCATGGACGGTTCTATGGCTTCTAAGAGGGGCAAGGCAGTCAAGTTCCTCTGGAAAGAGAGAAGTCCATGGCCTCGGCCGCCAGGTGGCATCGCTGACCATTCTGGAAGAGCAGCTTGTCCAGAAAGCCACATCCCTCTGATGCTCTGGTTCCCCTCCTGGCCTCTGCTCCAGGGGAAGGCCCATCCTTTTCCTGAGAGGACCGGTGCCCTGAGCCGAGGCCACTGAACCGAGGCCCTTCCCACCCCCCTACATCCCATGTGATCCCCCAGTTCTGCCCTCATTGCTGTTCTCCATGGCTGCTCCTTGGGCTCCAGAGCTGAGCTGGTGGACAGGATGAACTGGGGAAAGATGCCGTAGGGCAGGATTGACTTCTCTGAGCTCTGACATAATAAAAAGAAAACCCAAACACTTTTCTTATTTTTAATATCTGAGATCAAAAAAACCCAAATCCACAAACCAACCACCAATATGGTCCATCTGCATGGGGGCGACATGCCTGGGGTGGGCTCCCTTTCAGGGCTGTCCTCCAGGGCAGCTCTCGGGCCCTGGTCCTGGGGTGTGCCTGGCGGCGACTGGAAGCCACCCTGGTCTCCAGCTGAGCACCGGGACAACCGAGGACCCAGTCTTTCAGAAAGGCCACCAGAACTGTTTGTAAAGCATGAGGTGGCACCAGGAGAAGTTTTCCCTTGAGGCTGAGCTGAGGGTTATTTTTTGTGGAGAAACTTCATTTTACTGCCTAAAAAAAAAAAAAGAAAGAAGATAAGAACATTTCACCCAGCACACAAAGAAGGGTAAATTTTGCCCTTTTCGCCTCAGATGTGGTATGGGTGACTGTGGTCCCCCAAGCCATCCCAGGAGCCTCTGGAGAAGTTGAGAGGGGTTCACCCTTTCCCAAGTTGTCCCCCAGAGCTCAAGCTCCTGTCCTACTCTATCGAAAAGAGGTCTTCGGCAGGCTTGAAGCACTGCACTCAGCCTCCTTTTTTTTTTTGAGTTGGGGTTTTATCGCCCAGGCTGGAGTGCAGTGGCACGCTCACGGCTACCACAGCCTTGACCTGCTGGGCTCAGGTGGTCCTTCTGTCTCAGCCTTCCAAGTAACTGGAACCACAGGCGCATGCTACCACGACTGGCTTACTTTTTTGATTTATTGTAGAGATGAGGTCACATCAAGTAACCCAGGCTCATCTCGAACCCCTGAGCTCAGGTAAGCCTCAGTTCGGCCTCCCAAAGTGCTGGGATTACAGGGTTGAGCCACTGCACCTGGCCCTTATAACTCTTACATTTCTACTATGCAGGGGAATTTGGAGGCCAGTCCAAGTCTCTACTGCCAGATATCCTTGTCTGGTTCCAGTCATGCTCTCTAAGCTTTAAGAGCAGAGGGATCATAGTGAAAGAGAGAGCAAGATGGCCCTGGGGCGCAGTAAAGGGGGGCATTTGCTTCCTTTGTTTCCACTCTGGGGACAGATTAGATTAGAAGAGGAGGCTAGAAGTCCAGTTTAGCCCTCCTGGTGCAGGAAGGGTCCAGTGGATGGATGCAGCCAAGACTCCACAATAGACAGCTTGGAGGTGGGGACCAGGACCCTGAGCCTTACCTAATCCCTTCAGGAACTTATTGACACCGCTGTGCTCTCCACTGGGGAGAGTTTCCAGATATTCTTGGGCTCGGACCTCAAAGAGACCTGTCGAAAAGAGAAATCCCAGTCATCTTAGTTCCTGGTCTTTGTACTTGGAAATATATCCGTTTCCTCACTACTGGAAAAAAGAGAAATTTTGCTTCTGAGACTAAGTTGTGCCTATAGACACGCTCTGAATCATCAGGTTTACGAGGGCTTTTATTGCCTTTACAATTGCCCCACCTTGTGCAATAACTGTCTTTAGAAGGCTGTAAAGCTACCTCATATGTGAAATCCTATTTTTATTCAACAAACGCCTTCCAAGAGTCTACACCATGTAGGGCATGTAGTTTTAAAGATGAACCTGACAGTCCTGGCTCTCAAGGACACGCATATTCTCCCATTGCCTTGCTTTCTCCTGTGAGAGGACCTTGGTCAAGTGATTTCATTTCCTGGGGATCCATCTGTGAGCAGAGGGTGGCTGGACAGGCCATTTCCCAGGCCCCTTCAGCTCTGGTTCCAGGGTCTGAACACGGTGTCTTCATTTATGATTGATCTTTTTTTTTTTTGAGTTGGGGTCTCACTCTGTAGCCCAGACTGGAATGCAGTGGCATGCTCCCGGCCACCGCAGCCTTGACCCGCTGGGCTCTGGTGATCCTTCTGCCTCAGACTTCCTAGCTGGAATTACACGCGTGCGCTACCACACCCAGCTAGTTTTTGATTTATTGTAGAGATGAGGTCTCACCAAGTTGCCCAGGGGGGTCTCGAACTCGCAGGCTCAGGCAATCCACTCACCTCAGCCTCCCAAAGCGCTGGGATTACAGGCTGAGCTACCGAGCCCAGCCATGACTGATCGTTTTTTTCCAGGTGCTTTTGTTGCGTTGGAGTCTCACTCTGTTGCCCAGGCTGGAGTGCAGTGGCACAATCATGGCTACTGTATCCTCCATCTACTGGGCTCATGCAATCCTTCCCCCTCAGCCTTCCAAGAACCTGGGACTACAGGCATGGGCCACCACAACGAGTTAATTGTTTCACTGATTGTCGAGATGAGGTCTCTCCATGTTGCCCAGGCTGGTCTCAAACTCCTGGGCTCAGGCAATTCTCTCGTCTCAGCCCCCCAAAGTGTTGGGATTACAGGCGTGAGCCACCATGATCAGCCTTTCCAGGTTATTTTTTATTTTTTTATTTTTTGAGTTTGAGTCTCACTCCGTTGCCCAGGATGGAGTACAGTGGCACACTCATGGCCACCCCAGCATCAACTTGCTGGGCTCCGGTGATCCTTCTGCCTCAGTCTTCCAAGTAGCTGGAATTACAGGCCTGCGCTACCATACCCAGCTCATTTTTGATTTATTGTAGACAAGGTCTTGCCAAGTTGTCTGTGTGGGTCTCGAACCCGTGGGCTCAGGCAACCCACTTGCCTCGGCCTCCCAGAGTGCTGGGATTACAGACTAAACCACCGAACCTGGCCAGAGTTATCTGGAGTTTTAAGTAAGAAGTGCCCTTTCTTGCCTGGTGGAGCGGCTCACACCTGTAATCCCAGCACTTTGGAAGGCAGAGGCGAGAGGATTGCCTGAGCTCAGGGGTTTGAGA
>NW_007218544.1:5390-7621 GCF_000164805.1 Carlito syrichta | reverse complement strand
GGGATCGACCACTGCACTCCAGTATGGGTGACCGAGTGAGACTCCAACTCAAAAAAAAAAAAAGAAGAAGCAGCATTTCTGTCTTGTCTTTACTGCACAAGGAGCTCTGGAGATTCAGGGATTTAGAGTCTTATCTCAGTGTGAATTCATAACACCAGAGTCTACCAAACTGGAGGCCAGGCACTCCCCTGGACCTGCCCTGCTCTGCAGTTATCCGTAATGACCAAGGATGCTCCCCTTCCCTGGTTTAACTCCAATAACAGTCTGGATTTAGACTACCAAAGGGCTTACCATAATGTGAGAGAGACTGGAATGGTTTTTCTTGTTTCTCCTGCCTCTCCCTCCCTCCCTCCATCCCTGGAAATACGATGGAATCAAGCAGACAAGGATAGGGAGAGGCAGGAGAGAAAAGAACGTGGAGACACCGAGTGCAGGACTCTGGTGGTGAAATGAGGCATCAGCCCTGCAGGTCAAGTCAGGCGGCTGCTGCTGAAGCCTTCCCTGCGGAGGCAGGTGCGGGGCAGGACTCACATAGGCGGAGGGCACTCGAGACTTCTCCTCCTCTGTCTCAGCCTATCCCTGCCCTTGTCCCACACCCTGGGAGGGGGGAGGAAAGAAGGGCAGAGGGGATGCGAGGAGGCCTGAGGAAAAGTAGAGAGTGGCAGAGAGAGGAAGGGAAGGATGTTCTTGAGAGTTCCATCAAGTTGGAAAGAATAAACTAGAAGGAGACTTGCCACGAACACTGGGATGTGGTTCTGGGAGAGGCTAGTAGAGGGGATGGGGAGAAGGCAGGGGAGGGTCTGTTTCCATCAGTCCAGACAGGGCATGACTGCAAGGTCTCAGGGAGGCCCTGGCCCTGTGACTACTCTCCTGACTCAGCCACCTGGAGGTTGGGCATCTCTAGCTGACTCGGCCCCAACCTGGAAGATACTCCTCACCCTTGCCATCCTGCCGGCGCAGCTCTCGCTCCTGGATGAAGCCCCGAAACATCTGGGTCTCCATGAAGACCTCCAGGAAGCGGCGGAGGCTCTTGGAGGAGACAGCTTTGCGGAAGGCCTCTCGCTGCAGGGTCCTCTCCTCGCGCTCGCCCGAAGTCAGGAACAAGGAGTAGTGGCCCACTATCTCCACGAAGAAGCGGACAAAGGCTTCAGACACCACCTCATTCAAGGGGCTGGACCCGGGGCCTGAGCAAAGGAGAAAAGGCCAGGCATGGTGAGGGCAGACAGGCTGGGCCGCAGCCAGTCAGTAGTCAAAGAACAGTAGCTGCTGGTTGCTGGATGAAAATGGTGGTTATGCAGAGAAATGGCTACCCTAAATTATTAAGTCCTTTCTTTCCCTCCTTTATTTTATTTTTTTGAGTGAGAGTCTCACTCTGTTGCCCAGGTTGGAGTGCAGTGGCATGCTCACAATCACTGCAGCCTCGACCTGCTGGGCCCAGGCAATCCTTCTGCCTCAGCCTTCCAAGTAGCCAGATCTACAGGTGCGCACTCTCAGACCCAGCTTAATTTTTTGACTTTTATTGTTGAGATGAGGTCTAGACAAGTTGCCCAGGATGGTCTCAAACCCCTGAGCTCTGGAAATGCTCTCGCCTCCACCTCACAAAGTGCTGGGATTACAGGTGTGAGCCACCATGCCTGGATTCTTTCCCTCCTTTATTTTATTCTTTTTTATTTTTATTTATTTATTTATTTTTTGAGTTGGAGTCTCTCTGTCACCCACACTGGAGTGCAGTGGCCGCTCCCGGCCACTGCAGCCTCGACCTGCTGGGCTCCGGCGATCCTTCCGCCTCAGCCTTCTGAGTAGCTGGAATTACAGGCGTATGTTACCACGCTCGGCTAATTTTTTGATTTTATTGTAGAGATGAGGTCTTGCCTGCCCGGGCGGGTCTCGAACCCACAGGCTCAGGCAATCCATTCACCTCAGCCTCCCAAAGGCGAGGGATTACAGGCTGAGCCACCAAGCCCGGCTTTCTTTTTTATTTATTTATTTATTTTTGAGTTGGAGTTTCACTCCGTCACCTAGACTGGAGTGCAGTGGCCGCTCCTGGCCACCGCAGCCTCGACCCACTGGGCTCCAGCAAACCTTCCGCCTCAGCCTACTGAGTAGCCGGAATTACAGGCACACGCTACCACGCCCAGCTGGTTTTTTATTTATTGTAGAGAGGAGGTCTTGCCAAGTTGCCCAGGCGGGTCTCGAAGCCGCAGGCTCAGGCAATCCACTCACCTCAGCCT
>NW_007218544.1:0-5321 GCF_000164805.1 Carlito syrichta | reverse complement strand
GCTAATTTTTTGATTTATTGTAGAGATGAGGTCTCGCCAAGTTGCCTGGGCTGGTCTCGGACTCTCGTAGGCTTGTAAGGCAATCCTCTTACCTTGGCCTCCCAGAATGCTGGGATTATAGGCGCGAGACACCGTGCCTGGCCTCTTTTCTTCCTTTAAACAGATATCTTAGGGCCAAAATGGGGAAGTGGGAAACGTTTCCCCACAATTCATTGTTAAAATTAAATCCAGATGAAGAGATTGAACTCCCGGTATCTCTTGTTATGTTTCCCCTTTTCCTACTTGGTCCAGGGCCAAGAGGAATGTATGAATCGTCTATTTGCTCCCTGACCCCCAGGATGGGTGAGGGAGATGCCCTGGAAGGTGGCTGAGTACTTACCATGCCTGCAGTCCGGGGACCCATCATCCTGCTCACAGGCCAGTTCACTCCTCTGTTCCAGAATGTGTTCCAGGGCTACCTGAAGCTTCCGGGGCAGAATGGAGTCCTCATCATCCATCTGTAAGGCAGACACAGCTAGTAGGTGTCTGGACACGATGGCTTTGTCCTGGTTGCACGACACAATGGATATACCATAGGGCAGGCCTGGCTCAGTTCCCAATTTTGTGAAAGGAACAATTGAGAGCCAGAGGTCTGAGGTTTTAACCTTGATCTTTTTATAAGCTGTGTGAGCCTGTTTCCCCATTATAAAACAGACTGCCCATCAATATGCACCTTGTGAAGAAGAAATGCAATATGACTACCTTTGAAAGTGCTAGCATCTGTCTGGGGCTGGGAAAACACCTCTTATCAACAGGGTGTCTGAATGAAACGTAATTGTACACCTAATCCTTAACTGTACCCCACAAAACTATAATAAAAATACTGATTAATTAAAAAAAAAAAAAAAAAAAAAGAAAAAAAAAGAAAGTGCTAGCAATGGCCAGGCACAGAGACTCATGCCTATAATCCCAGCACATTGGGGGGCCAAGGTGAGAGGATTGCCCAAGCTCAGAGGTTTGAGACCAACTTGGTGAGATCTCATCTCTATAATAAATAAAAAAATAAGCTGGGTGTGGTAGCATGCACCTGTGGTTCCAGCTACTTAGAAGGCTAGGTGGAAGGATTCCTGAGCCCAGCAAGGTCGAGGCTGCATTGTCTGTGAGCATGTCACTGCAGTCCAGCTTGGGTGACAGAGTGAGACTCCAACACACACACACACACACACACACACACACACAAGAAAATACATGAAAGTATTAAAACAGGCCAGGCATGGTGGCTCATGCCTATAATCCCAGGACTTTGGGAGACTGAGATGAGAGGATTACCTGAGCTTGGTGAGACCTCATCTCTACAATAAATCAAAAAATTAGCCGAGTGTGGTGGTGTGTGCCTGTGGTTCCAGCTACTTGGAAGGCTGAGGTGGAAAGATTACTTGAGCCCAGGAGGTGGGGGCTACAGTGGCCGTGGGTGACAGAGTGAAACTCCAACTCAAAAAAAAAAAAAAAGTATTCAAACAATTCAAAATAACTTATGATCTGTCTCCCTGTCAGCTTCCCTCCCTAAGATAAGCAGCATTAATGTTTTGGTGTGTTTTCTTTTTTTTTCTTTTACAATGCACACACACACAAATATATATTTTTTTCCTTTCTTTTTTTCTCTCCTTTTACAAAAATAAGATTAGGCCCAGCATGGTGGCTCAGGTCTGTAATCCCAGCACATTGCAAGGCCAAGGTGAGGTGAGAGGACTGCTTGAGCCCAGAAGTTCGAGATCAGCCTGGGCAACACAGCAAGACCTAGTCTCTACAAAAACAAAAAAAAATTATCTGGGTATGGTGGCACACACCTATAATCCCAGCAACTCAGGAGGCTGAGGTAGAAGGATCGCATGAGCTTAGGTGGTTGAGGCAATAGTGAGCTGTGATCGTGCCACTGTACTTCAGCCTCGGTGACAGTGATATCCCAACTCTAAAAAGCAAAATAACAAAAATTTTGTGTCCCAATTCTTTCCACTTAATGTTATATCATGAACTCTACCATTAAGTATTCCTTAGAGTATATTGAAAAAGATAGGGCCTCTAGTTATAAGCAATACAAAGAAAGATTCAATTTTTTAAATTGTCAGAACACATGGAAATCAAGCCTTTGTCCACCCCTCCTCTATGGCAGGCTTTCGGTCTTGTTCTCAGTCTGGCCTTGGCCTGGGCACGGCACCGTCTGCCTGCAATCCCAGGTGTACCAAGGAGACTTTCCAGGGCTGGAGAGCTGAGCCTGAACAGCAAAGAGGGAAAGACAAAGATTGAAACTGGCCTTTTTTTTGAGTCAGGGTCTCACTCTGTCACCTATGCTGAAGCGCAGTGGCATAATCATGGCTCATTGCAGCCTTGACCTCCTAGGCTCAAGTGATCTTTCCATCTCAGCCACCCGAATAACTGGGACTATAGGTGTGTACCACCATGCCTAGATAATTTTTTATTTTCTGTAGAGACAAGGTCTCACTTTGTTGCCTAGGCTGGTCTGGGACATTTGGACTCAAGTCATTCTCCCACCTTAGCCTCCCAGAGTGCTGGGATTTCAGCCGGCGTGAGCCACTGCACCCAGCTATAACTAGCCTTCTTACTCACCTGCCTGAGGAACCGACTGTTGACAAGGTCGACCACAAGGACCTACAAGACAAGGGGAGAAGGGACTGTTGTTGTCTTCAGGGTTTTTGGGATAGAGAAGGACGTTTAGCCTGCTTCCCTCTTGGCTCCTAAAGAGGCAGCTGGGGTGAACCATTTGTGGTTTCCTGTCATTGCCACTACAGCCACAGACGATGAAGAGGGGGTGGGGCAGAGGCTTTCCTGAATTGCAAGCTTTCAACACTCAGACTGAAGGCTGGGACACATGTGTACCGTGGGCTGGACTCCTTGTCCTGCTCTCTGACTGGCTAAGTCAGAGCTTCTTGGACTGGTTTTTAGGATGTGGGTCACTGAGGTGGGCAAGAGATGCTAGTGGCTGCTACTTGTTCCCACCCAGAGCTTCTCCCTCCTCCTTCCCCTCTGCTGCTCACTTAACCTGGTCCTTTTTCTTCAGGAAGAAGAGGAGAGAAACAAGCCTGGAGACAAGATCAGGCTGAAGGTGGTGGCTTTCATAGACGAAGGCTTTCAGGATGAAGCACCTCCCCTTCTGCCTCAGAGTGGGAACAAGGCCCTGGGCCAGGACCAAGGGGAGACAAGTGAGGTGCCTGGAGTGCAAAGTTCATTTGCAGGGTCACACAAGTGCAACCCCAGGGGTGAGACCCTCACTCAGGTCCAGTCAAGGACACTGGCTATGCTGGAGGAAGAGCTAGGGACCTGGAGACCACTGCCACTGTTGAAACAGCTGAAAGTAGTGGCACTACCATATCCCAGAGATCCCACTAAGGGCCTCTTTCCATTCTTCTCACTTATACCCTCTAGGGCTGAACCAAGCCACTGGCGGGAGCATAGGGTATCAGATAAACTGCTCACAATCTACACCCTGCACTGGAAGCCCCGAGGCTGGCGGTTAACCTTTTTTTTGAGTTGGGGTCTCACTCTGTCACCCAGATTGGAGTGCAGTGGCACACTCACGGCCACCACAGTTTCAACCTGCTGGGATCAGGTGATCCTTCCGCCTCAGCCTTCCAAGTAGCTGGAACTACAGGCACGCGCCACCATACCCAGCTAATTTTTTTGATTTATTGTAGAGATGAGGTCTCGCCAAGTTACCCAGGCTGGTCTTGAATCCCTGGTCTCAGGCAATCCTCTCGTCTCGGCCTCCCAAAATGCTGGGATTATAGGCGTGAGCCACCATGCCCGGTCAAGCAATGTAATTTAGTTCCTGTGGTTCCCTCCTGTAATGATGGAAGTCCCCAGAACACAGGGCCAGAAACTAGTAAGAGGAAGGAACTGGGACTTAATAACTCCAGAAGCACCAAGTAGGACTTTCCCCACCATGATTCTAAACTGAAAACCCAGAACTTGACAATTAAAAACATTTTGGGTCAGGCTGGTGGCTCACTCCTGAAATCCTAGCAATTTGGGAGGCTGAGGTGGGAGAATCAGTAGAGCCTGGTAGTTTGAGACCAGCCTGGGCAACACAGTGAGCCCTTGTCTCTACAAAAAGTCAGAAAATTAGCTGGACGTGGTCGCGCACACCTGTAGTCCCACCTATCTGGAGGCTGAAGTGGAAGGACTGCCCAAGCCCAAGAGGTCCAGGTAGTGATAAGCTGGGATTGTGCTCCTGCACTCCTGCCTGGGCGACAGAGTGAGATACCAACTCAGTAAATAAAAACATAAAACATACATACATTTTGGTGGTTGTCTTTTCAACAGCTATGAAAAAGGACCTCACCCAGGGGCACAGCCTTTGTCATTGTTACCATCCAAGCCTCAATTTCATCTCTTGCGGGCTCTTCACTGGCTTCTTCCTTTAGCGGGGGCAGTGGGTCAGGAGGGAGGGCAGGACTATTTATGGTTTTTATGAATTCAGAGCTTTGACATGGCTAAGTTATTAATTACCTTCTTTCTCAATGGAGGCTCACAACAGGCATTTCATTAGGAATAGAAAACAGTGTTTGCAGGCACCAAGGGGGACTGTGGCAGAATCCAAGCAGGACCCTTGACAGACAAAGCCCTGGTGGCTCCCAGCTCCCGGGTTCTGAGCCACTCCCCTGAACTACTCCTCGCGCTTGCAGGGCTTTGGTCAGCACCTGGGGGGAAGGGAGGAAGGGGTAGCTGGGACAGGTGGCAGCTCACCTCTTCCAGTGGCAGCTCCCTGAGCAGCAGCAGCGAGCTGGACAGGAGACCGATGAGGAAGGGCGTGGGCGAGCACACTATGTCGATCATGGCCGGCGGCAGCACTGGGATGTAGGTGTGCTGCCAGGTGAAGGGGTAGATGAGCGCCACCATCGCATGGCAGCACGTGGACAGGGTGCTGCAGCCAGGGAGAGAACAGAGAGGAGGTGGCTTCAGCAAGGGTGAAGGACGGGCCTTCTCAGGCCCCAGACCTCTGTGGGAGGAGGTGCATCCCAAAGGCAGACTGGGAGGAAAGGCATAACATCCTGTGTGCTTTACTGGGGAGAGGGCAAAACTCAGTCACAGCACAGGCTGGACCAGGCACTCAGAGCCTATGCGAAAGGCTTTGAGACACAGCTACAGGGAATCTTTTAATACCCTGGATTATTTATTTTTGTGTGTGTGAATCAGAGTCTCACTCTGTTGCCCAGGCTTGGAGTGCAGTGGCAAGCTTATGGCCACCACAGCCTCAACCTGCTGGGCTCAGGCGATCCTTCTGTCTCAGCCTCCCAAGTAGCTGGAACTATAGGTGCATGCGATCA
>NW_007218543.1:0-2353 GCF_000164805.1 Carlito syrichta | reverse complement strand
ATGTCGATCATGGCCGGCGGCAGCACTGGGATGTAGGTGTGCTGCCAGGTGAAGGGGTAGATGAGCGCCACCATCGCATGGCAGCACGTGGACAGGGTGCTGCAGCCAGGGAGAGAACAGAGAGGAGGTGGCTTCAGCAAGGGTGAAGGACGGGCCTTCTCAGGCCCCAGACCTCTGTGGGAGGAGGTGCATCCCAAAGGCAGACTGGGAGGAAAGGCATAACATCCTGTGTGCTTTACTGGGGAGAGGGCAAAACTCAGTCACAGCACAGGCTGGACCAGGCACTCAGAGCCTATGCGAAAGGCTTTGAGACACAGCTACAGGGAATCTTTTAATACCCTGGATTATTTATTTTTGTGTGTGTGAATCAGAGTCTCACTCTGTTGCCCAGGCTTGGAGTGCAGTGGCAAGCTTATGGCCACCACAGCCTCAACCTGCTGGGCTCAGGCGATCCTTCTGTCTCAGCCTCCCAAGTAGCTGGAACTATAGGTGCATGCGATCACGCCTGACTAATTTTCTGGATTTATTGTAGGGATGAGGTCTCACCAAGTTGCCCATGCTGGTCTCCAACCCCTGTGCTCAGGCAATCCTCTCGCCTTCAACCTCCCAAAGTGCTGGGATTAACAGGCATGAGCCAGCACACCCAGCCTTGCCCTGGATAATTTTTTTTTTTTTTGCGTTGGGAGTCTCACTGTCGCCCAGACTAGAGTGAAGTGGCTGCTCCTGACCACCGCAGCCTTGAACTGCTGGGCTCCGGCGATCCTTCCGCCTCAGTCTTCCAAGTAGCTGGAACTACAGCTGCACGCTACTACGCCTGGCTAATTTTTTGATTTATTGTAAAGATGAGGTCTTGACCGCCCAGGCGGGTCTCGAACCCGCGGGCTCAGGCAATCCACTCACCTCAGCCTCCCAAAGGCGCGGGATTACAGGCTGAGCCACCGAGCCCGGCTGCCCTGATGATTTTTAAATTTTTGTGTAGAGATAGGAGTCTCGCTATGTTGTATAGGCTGGTGTGAAACTACTGGGCTCAAGCACAACCTCCCAAAGTGCCACCGCACCCAAAAAACTTTTTTTTGGTTTTTTTTAGTTGGAGTCTCACTCTGTCGCCCAGGTTGGAGTGTAGTGGTCACAGCCACTGCAGCCTCGACCTACTGGGCTTAGGTGATCCTTCTGCCTCAGCTTTCCAAGTAGCTGGAACCACAGGTGCCTGCCACCACGCACAACTAATTTTTTGATTTATTGTGGAGATGACATCTCGCCAAGTTGCCCAAGATGGTCTCGAACTGCTGGGCTCAGGCAATCCTCTCGCCCTCATCTCCCAAAATGCCAGGATTACAGGTGTGAGCCACCACACCTGGCTAAAACTTGGTTCTTTAAAATCGTCTTTAAGAAAATAAAAAGGCCAGAAAGGAAAAAGATAGTTTCAGCAGAGATAACTGACAGTGGATCCAGAATAAAGTACTCCTACAAATCAGTTATTGACAACCCGAAAGATACATTGGCAAGAGGATTGGACAATCACTCCACAAGATACTCTGGCCCAGCCCTGGCTCTGCCTGGAATTCCAGCACTTTGGGAGGCAGAGGCAAGAGGATTGCCTGAGCCCAAAGGTTCGAGACCAGCCTGGGCAAGTTAGTGAGACCTCATCTCTACAATAAATCAAAATAATTTCCAGGCATAGTGGTGCATACCTGTGGTTTCAGCTTCTTGGAAGGCTGAGGTGGAAGGATCGTCTGAGGCCAGCAGGTCCAGGCTGTGGTGGCCATGATCATGCCACAGCACTCAGGCCTGGGCAACAGATGAGACTCAAACTCAAAAAAAAAAAGGGGGGGGGAGATATCCAAACAGTGAAAAGGTGTTCTCCACCTCATTAGTAATCAAGAAAATTAAAGCCTTAGCAATAATGATCAAAAATTTAAAACGTTAGCAAGGTTATAGAACATCAACTGAAAACTCTCCTACTGGTGCCACTAATGGAGATATTGTCAATTGTTAAACAATTTTAGAAAGCAGCCTGGTGTTACTTACCAAGTTCGGCCATACCCGATTTTATGATGCCCTCCCCTGCCTCACCAAATTAACATTCCTAGGAATATACCCCAGTTAAAAGTGTTCATAGGCACAAGACTGTTAATTGTAGCACCTAAACCCAAAATTTAGAAACAATCTCAAAGCCTATTATCAGCAGAATATATCCTTTACTCAGAATCGATCAGTTGTGGCATATCCATACAATGGACTCTTCTGCAGCAATGAAAATGAACTGGAGCTGGGCTCGGTGGCTCAGCCTGTAATCCCGCGCCTTTGGGAGGCAAGACCTCATCTCTACAATAAATAAAAAAAAAAAATCAGC
>NW_007218542.1:1827-5963 GCF_000164805.1 Carlito syrichta | reverse complement strand
CCCTCACACCTTATCTATTCCCTCCTGGGCCTTTCTCTTTTGGGAATGCTCAAATGAATCAGAATCCTGGAATAAAGAAGCCCATTTGGAGACCGGGAATGGAGTACACCGGGTAGGAAGGCAGGCACCTTGCTTTTCCAGTTCTGATTTCCCTGCTTCAAGAAGGCCACTGGCAAACTGGGGGCAAGTGTCATTCAAGAGCCACTGCACTGTTTCCCTCGTCTCTTGGTCCTGGTTTAGCACTGTGATGGCCACATTTATCCAGTCTGGGGCCTCTGGGGCTGCCTTCCAAGAAGTTTCTTGGAAACTCACGACCTCTCTTCCTTCATACGCTACATGGAGGAAGTTTTCTGAGGTGTTCCCAGGGTGTATCTCACAGCCAGCAGACAGCTGTAGCTCAATGGGATCTGCGGAGAGAAATAGAGATCAAAGAAAGGTTTAAGAGACTAGAAGGGGTGAAAGAGAAGAAATGGGTGTGGAGGTTATCATGGGGACCCAGAGTTCAGGGAAAGGAGAGTGGGTGACCTGGAGCAGGCAGGAACGGGATATTTTGAGGAGTCAGAGGCTGGGACATCTCCTGACAGAAGTGGAGATCAGAAGAGGGCGGAGAGCAGGGAACCTCATGAGGTAAGGCCACAGTCTCCCAGTTGAGCTTCTGCGTCCACTCTCACCCCTTGGGAACCGGCCCAGGATCCCGGCCCTCAGCTCACAGGCTACTTGCAACATTTTGGCGAATTCCGTTATGTCCCTGGTGAAGCTGCTTCGATAAACACGAAAAGTATGCATCAGCATCTCCCACTGCTGGTCGCTGAAGGTGCCCCGGGACCAGGGCTTCAGAGGCCGGACGAAGTCTGAGTCATTGCTCCAACTGTGCGTCTGCAGCTCCCCGAGCCACACAGAGACGTCCGTGCGCGACTGGCGGCTGCTGGCAAAGGACGAGGTCTGGGCGCAGCGGAAGAGGAAAGGCCCCTGTGGGACTGGGAGATAATGAAGATTGGAGGCGGCAGCGAGTGGCCGGGAGAGGAGGCAGCATGGGGAGAAGGAAGGAAGCAAGAAACAACAGCAGATGAGCTTGGGAAGGAGGGTGATGTCTGTGCGCTCTGAGCCGCGCTCCCTCTCCCCAGCCAGGGAGCTGGCGCCGCCAAGCTGCAGTCGTTTTCCGGCCGGATCGCGCGGGCGCCTGCTGGTCGCCACCCGCCCCCAAAGGGCTCCCGGCCGGCTCCCTCTTCCCGCCCTGCTCGCGCGCCTCCCTCGGTCCACTCACCTCCCGAGGTTCCCCAAGCCTGGGGGAGCGCCCAGAGCAGCAGGAACGGCAGGGCGCTCATGGCGCTGGTCGCTCGCGGCGCTCCGCGGAGCCCTGCACTCTGCCCCCGCGCTCCTCTCCCGCCCGCTCAGGGTTCCAGGCTAGAGTGCAGTGGCATAATCATGATCATGGCCCATGGCTGCCTCGACCTCCTGGGCTCATGTGATATACCTCAGCCTCCGGAGTAGCTGGGACTACAAGTGTGCACCACCACACCCAGCTAATTTTTTTTATCTTTTGAAGGGACAAAGTTTCACTATGTTGCCCAGACTGGTCTTGAACTCCTGGGCTCAAGCACTCCACCTGCCTCAGCCTCCCAAAGTGCTGAGATTACAGGTATGAGCCACCATGCCCAGCTGTTTTTATTTTTGTTTTTAAGAAAGGAAAAAAAAGAGCCATGATGGAAGCACAGATCAGCCCCGCTTCTCCCAAAAACTGGCTGTGATTCATGCTACTTGATTAATAATTTCTGTCACTTCTTAAGAATTTTTAGTTTCTAAAGTCCTTTCACATATACTGTTTTGTTTAATCACCACAACTATGAGAGATAGAGATTACTATTCTGTGTGTAAATGAGGAAGCCAAAATCAAAGAGAGGACATGCAATCCTCCAGAGCAACACACGGCTAATGACTCAGGGACAGAACCAGAATTGTGATCTTCCAATTTTTGACTCAACATTTTTCACAGCTTTATTCTGAGCTTGCCCCTCCCACCCCCCCAAGCTCTGACGAGGTCGTTAAGTGAAATTACTCGTGTGGCTTCTTTTCTTCAGGGATTCTATAATCCTAGGTCATCAGAACTAGAAAAGAGCATAAGAATTTCTTGGGTAGGACTAGAATCAAAGAATTACACATGACTTGACTAAAAATAGCTAAAAATAGAATTTGTCATGAAATAGTGAAGATATAAAAAGTTCAAGTATCATAAGGGCAGTGCAAGTGATATTTATTTATATTTATTTGTTTGTTTATTTAATAAGAAAGATAATGAGTGCCACCGGCTTACTGCTGACTCACCAGCTAGTTTCCAAGCCTCTTGTCTCCCTGGATTGTATTCTGGTTGGTCCTGATTGCCATATTGTTGATTTGCTCCGTTCTCTTTTTACTCCTAGCATTATTTTTTGATTCTCTTTTTTACTCATAGCCATACTGTTCAGTTGGCTGATTTGATTTCAGTTTCTAAAATAAAACTTTCCCGTTGATCTCCAAAGTACTTTCGGTTTGCTCTCACTGATTTATGTGAATCATACACACACATCACTGCCTGAAATGTACTGCGTCACTTCTTTCGCTAATTTATTTTCTGAACTCTTGCCTCTGGTCTTTCTGAGTATTATATCCTCAGTGCCTGCTACACTGACTAGAATGTTACAGATACTCAATAAATGTTTGTTAAACAAATTTCCAAGCACATTTTCTATGTCTGCGGCTATTCAAAGTGCTTTACAGCTATTATTTAGTCCTGGTAAAGACGCTACAAGGTATCTTCCTCTTGATTTAGTGGTTTAGCCTAGCTAAAAGTTTTCCATTTTGTTTACCTTTTCAAAAAACTGACCTTTCATTTCATTGATCTTTTGTATTTTTTTTAAGTCTCAATTTTATACATTTTTTTTTTTTTTTTTTTAGTTGGAGTCTCACTCTGTCTTCTCACAGCCACAGCAGCCTTGACCTGCTGGATTCAGGCGATCCTTCCACCTAAGCCTTCCAAGTAGCTGGAACTACAGGCGCATGCCACCATGCTCGGCTAATTTTTATTTATTTATTGTAGAGATGAAGTCTTACCATGTTGCCCAGGCTGGTCTCGAACCCATGGGTTCAGGCACTCCTCTCACTCTGGACTCCCAAAGTGCTGGGATTACAGACTTGAGCCACTGCGCCTGGCCTGTTTTTGCTCTTTTTTGCACATGCCCAGTTCCCTTTCCATTTCTTTACTGTGTTTTGACACAGCACAAAGTCCTCACCAGAAGCTGCCAGATGTAGCTGTCCAGCTGTGAACTCCCTAGCCTGCAAAACTGCAAGCTGAATAAACTTTTTTTCTTTATAAATTACTCAGTCTCAACTATTCTGTTATATCAACACAAAATGGACTAGGACAATCACTCGGTCCATTTTTGGGTAATTTCTTCAGAGCTCTCTTCTACTTCTCTAAAGTTATCTTCAACTGTCTCTGTTCTGCTATTGAATGTGCCCACTAATTTTTTAATATTAGTGATAAATTTCTCATTTATTGAAAATCTGATTATTTGTAAAATCCTTCTGTTATTTTTATCATACTGTCCTATTTTTCATTATGGTTTCTAGTCCTTTTTGCTCATTAAACATTTTAAGCATACTTATCTATTACTAGATAATAAGAATACTTTACTACTCTTAATTATTGGGATGTGAATTTTCTTATTGTGTCTGCAGGCTCTTTTCCCAATGGAATTTGTGGTTTTCATTGTGTTGTCTTCATAGTGAGTTTTTTTCACATTTTATAATTGTTATCCTTTGTGGGAGTCCCATGAGCCTTAGGTTATGAAAAAGGTCATGCAGAACTATTTTGCATTTGCTTCTGCCAAGGCTCTAGGAATATCAATGGTCCTGGACCAGTTCTTGTGTTAATTTCTCAGCTTGTGGTTTACACTCTATGCAGACAATAAAATATCAAGATCCCAAGCCAGTGCATATTAATTACAGGCCTGGGGTTTTAGTTTCAACAGAACTTTTTTTTTTCTTTTACCCAAGGTGCTAGCAAGTGATTTTTCTCATCTCTTCCCAGTGCTAGTGGACAAGAGTCATCTTGCCCTTTCATTATAGAATTTTCATGTGTTAGAGGGTCTAGTTTTCTA
>NW_007218542.1:0-1013 GCF_000164805.1 Carlito syrichta | reverse complement strand
GGCCGGGAGTGGCCACTGCACTCCAGTCTGGGTGACAGAGTGAGACTCCAACTCAATAAATAAATAAATAAAGTAAAAAAAAAAAGAAAAGAAAAAGGAAAGCCAATCTCCAGCACCTAGGCAAAACCAGGACCACAATATTCATAAGCTGCCACTTTATCAGTTTATGTTTATGATTATGAATTTAACAATTTGCTTTGTGTTAAAAGGCTCCTTCGAACTTAACTGTGTTATGTAAAAATTTTAGCTTACATTTCACTCAGTATTTACTAGTCTTTGAAGCATGTGTTGGAATGCGTAGGCAGTCTCTATTATCTCACTCTGCCTCTGTTGCCAGGAATTGTCCATGATAACGTTTGATATTGTTTTGTTCTGAGCACTTTGAGGAGCAGCATTTACAATTATCTCCCGTCTAGAAGAGGTAATAGAAAATGAGCAATTTAAAGGACTAGCCAGCGTTTGAAGGTTTATCATGAAAAAATGGGAACTCAGTTGCTTCTCAGTTGCTTTGGCTGATGGCATTAGGTCCAATATATGACAGTCACTAGAAGAAATAAAGGATGGTCTGATTTGTGTGAACTCTGCCGATAGTGATGTCCATACTGGACCTGAAAGATCACTTGTAAAATGTGCTGTTCAAAAGATGACTGCATTGAGTGGGGTCTTCCCATTCTGAGATTCTTCAATTTTGTGACCAAATTCTAATCTTTTTTTTTTTTTTTTTTTTTGAGTTGGAGTCTCACTCTGTCGCCCAGACTGGAGTGCAGTGGCCGCTCCTGGTCACCGCAGCCTCTCGACCTGCTGGACTCCGGCGATCCTTCCGCCTCAGCCTTCCAAGTAGCCGGAATTACAGGCATGCGCTACCACGCCCAGTTGATTTTTTGATTTATTGTAGAGATGAGGTCTCGCTGCCCAGGCGGGTCTCGAACCCGCGGGCTCAGGCAATCCACTCACCTCAGCCTCCCAAAGGCGCAAGATTACAGGCTGAGCCACCGAGCCCGGCTCCAAATTCT
>NW_007218541.1:0-798 GCF_000164805.1 Carlito syrichta | reverse complement strand
CGCCGATGTGAGAGGACTGCCTGAATCCAGGGATTCGAGACCAGCCTGGGCAACCTGGGACCAAGACTGCAAATTGCTGAATAGACAGACTGTAAAGCAGAGGGAAAAGTGAACAAAACCAGAAGACCCTCATAAGGAAGAACAGGTCATTGCAGAAGAGAAATAAAAGCAACCCCACCTTCCCTCAAAAACAGAATTGAAGAGGGGGAGGGAAAGGGGTAAAGGGAGAAAAATCTACACAAATGAAGAAAAACCAAAAGAAGAGTATGGGTCTCTCCCAGACGCCTGGGAGAGCAGACACTGAGAAAATTGACTTTGGAATACAAACAATGAAAAGTCCCCAGAATGAAGGGTCTCAAACTGCAAATGTAGATATCAAAACAATAATGGAGAGACTAAAAAGAATTGAGGAGACACAAGAAGAAACTAGGAAGGAGCTGATATCTGAGATAACAGTAATAAAGAATACTGTGAATGAAATAAATAACAAATTGATAAGCATGGAAAGCAGAATTACCCAAGCAGAAGAAAGAATCTCAGAGCTTGAGGACCAAAATATAGCAATAACCCAAACTCTTAAAAACACAGAAAATAAGCTAAAAAAGACAGAACAAAACCTTCAAGAGATGAGTGACTACCTCAAGAGGCCTAACCTAAGAATAATCGGACTCCCTGAGGCAGAAAGAGAAACAGAGACCACATTGGAACAAACTTCCACGAGATCATTCAAGAAATTTCCCTCATCTAATCAGTGATACAAAATTCAACACAAGAGATTCAGAGAACCCCCGCAAGACA
>NW_007218540.1:0-6696 GCF_000164805.1 Carlito syrichta | reverse complement strand
ATGCCTATTAGAATACTTAAATGCTTACTTTTCGCCTATTCGCTTGGCAAAGATTTGTTTCTAAGAACACAATCCTCACTGCTGGTTCATCCTCCTTGAAGGGGCATTTCGATTGAGCTTAATCGAGGGCTTGGTAATTTCTCCCATCTTACAAGTGTTTACTTAAACATAGAAGAAAAAAAGAAACATACAAGGATGGTTGCTACTATCTTGCTTCCAATAGTGAAAATTTGATGGCAGTAATGTCCAGCAATAGGAGTGGCTAAACAAAATATGGGGATACTGATACAACAAAAATGCCAGAGGTCTGAGAAAGAATAAGACAGATCCAAATACGCTGAAAGGTAAAGATGAAAACAATGCATTGTTTAAGTGACAGCAGCAGGTTGTAGAATACTTTGTAGAATCCCATTTTAGAAACATACATGAATCTGTATGTAAACACGATGGGCCATGGGGTCATGTCATTTTTGGTCAAAAACTGCTGAATGCTCAGCGTGTTGTGAGCAGGTGTGTTTATAAATCACCCATCATGAAATGGGTAAATGCATTGAAAGAATCTCCAAAAAAAATTCACTGAAGCCAAATGCAACCTCTCACACAAATGCTAGCTGGTACACTGATGCCAACGGATTCCTAGAACACTTACCTAGTGGGCAAAGCCTGTACTACAAGGGACCTGCCCTCTGAAAAATAATTCAGGTTTTTTAGGGGTCCCCCAGTATAGTTCTGATAGATTCCCAGGTACTGCTACTGATGATGATGTAGAAACCACACTTTGAGAACCCCTGCTTTAATTCATCTGCCCAGAGGGGTATTTGCACTCTAAAGTTCACACACATGTTGACAGCATCCATGTTTAGAACTGACCTCCAGGAACACACTCTGGGTTTGATTCTCAGCACTAGTTGCACATTGGAATCATCTGGGGATTTCTACAAAAGCTACCCAAGCCTGGGTCTCACCCCTAGAAATTCAAATGCAGTTTGTCTGGGAAGATGCCCAAAAATATATATATTTTAAAGCACCCCTGACAAATCTAATGAGCATCCAGGATGTAAAACTCAGCATGAGGGGAACAGAGGGAAAATGTGAGTGTGTGGTACTACCCTAGAACTTGGGGGTAATTACAATAGAGTAGGCAAAATAATTAAGCCCAAAGAGCTTCTATACCAAGTCTGATTTTCACTCCCAAACTGCCTTTTGAAAGAGACTGGTCACCAGTATTAGTTCAAATAACTAGCATATAGGACACTGTACAGAGAGCTGGAAAGTCAGATATAAATAAATTGAAAGCAGATGTTTATTGCTCTAGCATTTGGGGGGAAAAAAACCAAACTAATAAATAAAAATACAATTTAAAGAATGATTACCCAAAATATGTATCCTGAGGCCAAAAGTGAGTTACTATATCTCTCCACTAAAGTAGAATCTAGTCTATTCCAGAATAGCAAGGACACATGCTTGGGTCTCACCTAAGTTTTCCCACTCATTCATTCAACAATGAATATCTACTTATTCCTCAGGCGCAGTGCTGGGGATGCAAAATGAATAAAACAGAAATACAGTCTCTACCCTGAAGGGATTCACAGGCTAGAAGGAAGAGACAAATATTCAAACAAACAAAGAAAATATAATGAAACATTAAAGGTGCTATGACAGCTACTTTTATGGAGTACAGTAAAGCCATGAAGGAAAGAGTGTCATTTAACCAGGGGAGTATGGGGTTAGAAAGTACAGTTCCACTAAGGCACAGACAAGTAAATCAACTTTGAAATATTCAGAGATGGTCACCGGGGGTGGGGGTAGCCATTATAACAAGGAACAGCATTTTAGAATGGCAAGCAAAAGTACAAAGATATACAAGCTAAAAAAAATGAAAATACAACATTTTCCTGAAAATGATGCTGGACTCAATGCATTTATTACATTTTTTTGTAATCTGAAGGATACCTGATTTAGTTTACTGTTCACTTTCAACTTACACCAAGGCTCTCCCGTAAGAGAAATGTCAATCCACCAGGAATCCCCATCAGACCTCTCCACTGATTGCCAGAGCAGGCAGTAAAAAACTCAGCACTATGTTGGAGTAAACAGGAATAAAGGACTGTCACTTGCAGAAAGTAATCTAATCAGTAGCCACAATAATAGACTTGGGAATGAACACAAGAGTTTGCATGAAAATACTGACACATCCATCCCCTTACACAAAGCCCCATCTCCACAGTATCATTATTTTTTGAACTGTCTAAAGCCCCGTTTGCAAGATATGGACAATATTTTGACTTGGCTTGGAGATCTTGCCACAGAAAAAGCTCCGTCTCCAGGGTGTTTGTTGAAAACAATCAGCATCAGCTGTTTAACATCACAGTTGTCAATACTACCTGAGGCATAAAAAGATCTGCCTGTAAACTTGAAAATAAGATCTAGGAAATAACATGCCCATGGGGAACTTTGGAAAGCTCTAACTTTTTCTGGGGAGATAAAAGGCTACACACAAGCACAAGAATGTGTGCATGCTCAGACGACACCTGAGAGAATCCCAATCCCTCACCTATAGCTGATTTTAAGGCTTCACAAAAGCAGGAAGAGAAGACTGGGCATAAACTACCTAATCACTGAAGGCATGTCCCAACACCCACACAGAGCTCCTTGGCAAAGGCTGTAAAACTTATTAGTTAAAGGTATTTAAGAAAATCTCTGACCAACCATTAGCAATAACTAAGCTAACTGAGCAGAGACTTCAGTGATCACATAGTACAGGAAATATAGATGTTCCAGAATTAGTCCTAGAAATTCACTTAAAAAAAAAAAGCAGCAACAACAAATTCTGCAGAAGAAAGGAAATTATATTTCCAGAGCTTCCACATTTTATTATGTTAAATGTATGGTCTGCAACAAAAAATTATGAGATGTGTTAAGAAATAAATTTGGCCCATACGTGAGAAGGGAAAAGCAGTTAATAGAAACTGCCTCTGAAGGAGCCCGATGTTGGACTTATTAGGAAAATACTTTAAATCAACTTTTATAAATATGTTTAAAGAACTAAATGTAAAAAAACCAAATAGGAAGTCCAGAGTTGAAAAGTATGATAACTGAAATGAAAATTTTACAATAGGTACTCAACATTATATCTCAGCTGGGAAAGAATCAGCAAACTTCAAGATCGGTCAAATAAGAGTATCAGTCTGAGGAAGAGATATTTAGAAGTCAAGGAAAAATGAACAAAGTTCAGAGACCTGTGAGACAACATAGTAGATCAACATATATGCAACAAGAGACCCAGCAAAAGATGAGTAAAATATAGAACTAAAAAAATTGAAGAAATAATGGCCCACAACTTCTAAAATTTGATGAAAAGCATTAATCTAGAAATTCAGGAAAATGAATAAACTCCAAGTAGCACTACAGAAAGAGATCTGAAACGACAGACAAATCAGAGTAAAAATGTTAAAAGCCAAAAATAGTGAAAAATGTTCGAAAATAACAGAGAAAAGTCATTCATAAAAATGACTGGGACAACAGAACAATTAATGGTGGACTTCTCATCATATAATGGAAATGAGAAAGCAAAAAAATGACAAGTACAAGATGATGATAGGGAAAAAAACCACAACTGTCAACCTACACTATAACTAGCAAAACTATCCTTCAAAAATTAAGGCATCTAACAACAAACAAATATAAGCTGAACCAAAAAAATGCATACTACTTACAAATACTCTAAAGAAAATAAGACAACAAGGTATAACTCTAAGAAAACATAAGATCTACATTCTGAAAATTATAAAATGCTGACAAAGCAATTTTAATTACTCTAAAATTGATAAAGACTTAACAAGTAATTAGAGAGACTTATGTTCCTAGTTTGGAAGACTCAAGAGAGTAAAGATGTCAATTATCCCAAATTTATTTATAGGTTTAACTCAATTCTAGTCAAAATCCCAGTAAGGTTTTTTGTAGATATAGATAAAGCTATGCTATATTTTCTATGAAAGGGAAATATCAAGTAGCAATAGCCAAAACAATGGTTTATTATAGAGTGATAATAATCAATAGTACTGGCAAAAAGATAGACAATAGATCAGTGAAACAAAATACAGATACTAAATAGGCCCACACAAATATGTCCAATTATTTCTGCCAAAAATAAAGAGCAATTAAATGGATAAGGAACAGTCTTTTCAATATATTACAGATGAGAGATCAGACATCATGGGGTAAAGTGGAGTCTAGGCAAGAATAGGGAACACAATCTCATACTTTATACAAAAATTGAATGAAAATGGATCATAGACATTGATATAAAACTTAAAACTATAAAACTTTTAGAAAAAAAGAAGTGAAAATACTCAGAATCTATGGCAAGGCCAAGAATTCTTAGACTTGAAGACAAAAATCACACACTTAATAAAAGAAATGACTGATATATTGAACTTCATTAAAATTAAAATGTTTTCTCCATGAAAGACTTGAAAAATAAAAAGACAAATTACAAATTGAGAGAAATTATTTGCAAATTAAATCTGACAAAGCAGTTGCATCTTAAACATATAAAGAACTATCTAAACAGTATTTTAAAAATCTAATTTGAAGATGAGCAAAAGATATTAACACAGACACACACATACAAATGAGTGTGTGCACTAAGGATCTTCACAAATGTCATGGAAGATGCATACTATGCAATGATTTTCAATTATTGCAACAAAATAAACTCATGCTAACTTTTTACAATGTGTCAGAACAGGATATAGTTTGAGACACTAAGAAAAATCAGACTTCAATATGAAAGGATCCCCTATCAGAGCAATATGAATTCTGCTAAAATTCAAGCAAAAACAAACATCAGATTTATGATGATGTTTGAGTGGAAGATGCTTTATGAAAATGTTATAGGGACAGTGCCCCCAAAGATATCAGCAATTTAGAAATGGATAACTCATCTTAAGAAGAGACAAGATAAGACGGTGCCCACAGCAGCAAACCACATCAATTTGCAAGGAAAAAGTTAATTTTGTTTATGCCCCAATTAACAGCAAAACAATAGCCAACACCATAGATATCGCAATTGGTTCAGCTGACATAATTCTGACTGAAAAATTAAAGTTGAGCAAACTTTCTATTCACTGGGTGCCAAAATTATTGTGCCCAGATCAGTTACAGACAAGAACAGAGTTTTCAAGGGAAATTTTAAACAAGTGGGATCAAGATCCTGAGGCATTTCCTCAAAAAATTGTAACAAGAAGAAACACAACTTTACCAGTATAATCCCAAACACAAACCACAATCAAAGCAATGGCAACCAAGAAGAAGTAATCCAGTCAAAGCAAAAGCGGACCTGTCAAAAACAAAGGTCATGGCAACAGTTTTTGGGGATGCTCGAGGCATTTTGCTTGTTGACCTTCTGGAAGGCCAAAGAATAATATCTGTTTATTAGGAGCGTGTTTTGAGAACATTAGCCAAAGCTCTAGCTGAAAAGCTCCTGGGAAAACTTCACCAGAGAATCCTCCACCATGACAATGCTCCTGCTCATTCTTCTCATCAAACAAGGGCAATTTTGCAAGAGTTTTGATGGAAAATCAATAGACATACACCTTACAGTACTGAGGTGACTCCTTCTGACTTCTTTTTGTTTTCTAAGTTTAAAAAAATTTTGAAGGGAACCAACCCATTTTGTTTCAACTAATAATGTAAAACAGTCTGTATTGACACGGTGAAATCCCAGGACCTTCAGTTCTTCAAAGATGGACTAAATGCGTGGTAGCATCACTCACAAAAGTGTCTTAAACTTGATGGAGCTTATGTTAAGGAATAAGGTTTATACTTTTTGTTTTTACTTTTTAATTCTATATTTCCACAAACTTTTTGAAGTCCTACTGAATATCTGGTAAAACTTAATGAGTCCCATGGATTGCACCAATGTCAATTACCTGGTTTTGATACTGTGTTATATTTATACAAGACATTAACATTGGGACAGGCGGGACTAAAGTTGCATGAGATTTCCCTATATATCTTTTTTGCAAATTCTTATGAATTTATAATTATTTCAAACTAAAATGTTTTTTATAAAAGGAAGGCAAAACAAAGACAACCCCAGCCAAATGAAGACTGAGAGCATTTGTAATTAGCATATTTGCTTTACAAAAAATACCAAAGAAAGCTGAAAAAAATGACTCCATATGGTAACATGAATGCACAGCAAGAGATAAAGAGTACTGGAAATAGTAATAAGGAAGGCAAAAATAAAAGACTGTATGAGTATATATTTTCTCTTTTCTTCTTCTTTTTAATTTCTTTAAATGGCATAAGGTTATATAAGTGCCATATTTGGGGATTTGTAACAGATATGATATATATGAGACAATTGCATAATGAATAAAGAAGGAAAAGAAATTCTTTGGAGCAGTTTATTTTACCAGGACTAAGTATTAATGTGAACTGGATTATCATACATTAAAATGCATATTATAATCCCCAAAGCAATGACAAAAAAACTCAATAAATGGAATTTAAAAATAGAAGGAATTAAAATGATATACTAAAAAATATTTTATTAATATTTTAAAAAACAGGCCAGGCACAACAGCTCATGCATGAAATCCCAGTGATTTGGGAAGCCAATACAGGAGGATCACTTGAAACCAAAAGTTCAAAACCAGCCAGGGTAACATAATGAGATCCTGAGTCTTT
>NW_007218539.1:45947-65606 GCF_000164805.1 Carlito syrichta | reverse complement strand
AGGCAGAATCTTCTGCCTCTTTTAGCCTCAGATCTTTGCCTCAATCCTTGGCAGTTTTGGCTTACGGATACATCACTCTGGTCTCTGAAGACGAATGACTCCCTGTGTCTCTGACTCTGTCTCCATGTTCTCTTCTTGCAAGGATACTAGTCATATTGGATTGGGCCGGCCCACATACAGCATGACCTCACCCTCACTTGATTACATCTACAAAGACCTTATTTCCAAATAAGGTCATATTCTGTAATACTGGGAGTTAGGACTTCAACATACCTTTTGGGGGGATGCAAGTCACCCCATAACAGGGACCAAGTCTACTCTCCTTCCTCTAGTATATCCTGCCATTAGCACCACAACCCTTTAGTGTCACGTCCATGTCGTGACTGGTTTTACATGTCCCTGTCCCTTTCAGTGAAAGGCCAATACCTTCTGCCTTTATACAAGTCTAAATCCAAACTATTCAGAGCAGATGACCTCATGTCCTCCTACAAAGGCTCTACCTTCTGCCTCGATTCTCATCAGTCATTGAGGGCATATCTGAGGTTTTATTCTAGTTCAGGTTCTGCTCTTAAGTTAAAACACTCTCAAGAAGTTTGTCAAGTGAAAAGCACTGAACAAATGTGGAGTCAATGGAATTCACTTTCTCAGAGTCTCTGATTTAGGGCCAGATCAAACACCCCATGTGAAGAAGGGAGAGATATGATACTATTTTATTATGTTCTTGGTATAACTCATTGCCTTTGCAGTCCAGATAGATCAGGCACCAAAAGCAAATTACCAATCCATCATTTCTTGACTGAATCGGTTATTCTTCTTTTTAAATTTCTGGAGCTGTTTCCAAAAGCAGAGAGGTACTGCTGAAGTCAGTCATCAAAAAGCTATCCAGCCATCCTGCCGACTGGTGGTTTTCAGGCCAAGGCATTTGGCTCAGCACATTGGAAAAGAGAGCAGAGCAAGTACCCTAGGTGAGAACCAGCGTGCCCCATTTATCTCACATGAGATGACACACAAAGGATTTTTGCCTCTCTAAGGGCATCCATTCCAGAGCACTCCAATTCACTTCCCAAGGTGCTACTGAGCACAATGCCATTTGAAACAGAACCAACTTTTGGGTGACGTCATTAACTCAGTATTATGGAATTAGAAGCCTGTCAAGGGGAACAACGCCTCCACTTTCCATCTCCAGGAGCTCACTGGTGGCCCAGGAGACAGCTGGGACTGGGGCGCCTTTGCATGGCCCCACCTGTGCTGTAATTATATGCAAAATGTCAGAAGCCCCCAGAGAGCATCAAGCTGTACCTTCCTCCTCAAGTATCTGATGGCCTTCCTTCGCAGCTGACAGCAGCAGGGGGCTGTCCTTCCTGTGGCCTTACACGGCACACAGGGCTGAGGAAGGCTCAGACAGGCGTGAAATTCCATGTCCTTCAATCCTGCCAAGTTCCTCCTATACTAATTTCTCCCCATGCCTTCCACCTTCAGCACCTTCTCTCCCTCCTTTCCTCAACATCATTCTCTCATTTCCAAATTTTCTAGAGCTTTGCTTATTCACAACCTGGTTCACTTTTTTAAAATTATCCAACGAAAGAAGTGTCATCCAGCGCAGCTGCTGGGGACTATTTAAAAATCTTTAAATAAAAATCCAGTTCCCTATTGGCTCTAACCACAGGCCAAGTGCTCAATGACCACACGTGGCTCATATCACACAGCAGAGATATAGAACACGGCCATTGTCACAGAGGCTACTGGATGCTAAGGGATATAAAGAAAATGCTCCTGACCTTCCTGTGTCCCAAGCCCCTCCTAGCAGGGTGATCCTGCTGCCAGTCTCCTTTGTATCCTTCCAGAGACCCTTTATTTGCCTAAACAAGCGTGTATGGATGCCAACTTCTTTCATTAAAACAGATGAGAAAAGACTATACATGCTATTTTGCACCATGCTTTCTTCACTTAATAAAGCTTGGAGATCACAATATAAGTGTACAAATAGTGCTTCATTCTTTGGAGTGGTTGTATAGCAATCCACTGTTACCAGGCAACGTTACCACCCCCACCCTCACCCTCAGGCTCCTCTGTCATCCCCCACATGGCCCTGCTTCCTCCCGCCATCCTACTCTCCCAGTCTCCATATATGCAAACTCTTCCCTGACTATTCCCTTCACCTTCTCACCCTAATAAAAATCTATTTGGCCCCGGAGGACGCTGCTTTCCCTACTTTTGAATTAGAGGCAGCTTTCTCTCTCTCCTCCCCCATTCTCAAAACCTCTTTCTTCCTCGTGGCCCCTTTCAGCTTCCTCCTTCAACAAGGTCATTTGCCATCATACTAAACCACCCACCTTCTTCTTGCCACCACCTTTCAACCTCTTGGTCTCTGTCCTTCACTGGCTGATGACAACAGTGCCTTCAGCCTTCAGCTCCTCCCCCAATTCTGTGAACATTGCTGACAACTTCAATCCTAGATGGAGGATCCATCCAACACCTGGCACCACACTTGTCCCTGACCTTTTGTTCCCACCCTACCTCAGCTACCCACTCCCACCCTAGGTCTATACCAATACGTGAAACAGCTATGGAATCTTAATTTTTAACCCAAGATTAATACCCCACACCAACAGTTACTGACCTAATCAAGAGTTCCAATTCACGATGGCTCTCTGTTAACTTTGTCATTGTCTTCTCATCCCTCTTTGCCTACTTTAGATATTCTTCTGTTCTATTCTCGGAATTCTTTACTTGCAAACATAATTGACTCCCGTACCCCTTCTTCTACCATACTAACCTGTTGAAAATCCTGACCATGAGTGATGTTGGTCCACCTTCTCCATACCTGTATTCCCCACCACAGGAAAGTTACTAATCAAATTTGGAGCTTTTTTTTTGAAGGAAAAAAGAATTGGTGGAATTATACAATGGTGCAACTACTATGGAAAAAAGAACTGCCACTTGATCTAGCAATCCCACTTCTGTGTATATATACAAAGTAATTGAAAGCAGGGTCTCAAAGAGATTTTTGCACACCCTCATTTATAGCAGCATTATTCACAATAGCCAAGAGGTAGAAACAACCTAAATACCCATCAATGGATGAATGAATAAACAAAATATGGCATGTACATACAACAGGATATTATTTAGCCTTTAAAAAGAAGGAAATTGTGTCACATGCTACAAGATGGATGAGCCTTGTAGACATGAAGCTCAGTGAGATAAGCCAGTCACAAAAAGACAAATACAATATGATTCCATTGACATAAGGTATCTAAAGCAGGCAAATTCATAGAATTGAAGTAGAATGGTGTTTGCCAGGTTACAGGGAGGGGACCAAGGGGTAGAGTTTCAGCTTTGCAAGATGAAAAAGTTCTGGAGATCTGTTTCACAACAATATGAATATACTTAACACCACTCAACTCTACATTTAAAAATAGTTAAAATGATAAATTTTATGTTGTTGGTTTTTTTTTAACCAAAATTTAAGAATGCAAAAAAAACCCCAAAAAACTCTGGGGCTATACTCTGTGGTGGTGCTGAAGCCATACTCTCTCTTTCTCTGAGCATCACATGCCCTATTATAGCCACAGTAAGTATACATAGTCATCAGGTGGCAAGGCTGAGGACAATTTCTATTCTCTTTGCATTGACAATTCCAATCTCAAAATTCATTCTCAGGCCATGGATCCAACTCATGAAAATAAAGGAATTAACTAAGAACCAGTTGGATATGTCCCAATTCCCTCTAATATTATTCTCCAGCAACTAACTGAAAGCCAGTGGCTTTTCTAGCTATGCCTCTCATAACTAATTTATCCTCATTAATACACAAATATCAGCTTTTCAGCTGGCATGATTTCATCCATTTTAAACTTACATGGAATAGCCAGAGATTAAAACTTTAAACCAAAGCCAACAACATAGAAATTGTATCATTTTAATCCCTAAAATAGGAATCTCCAAGTGAATTCATTGGCATCAACCATATGAACAATTACTTGAGAATTATCAAAGTAATTCTTCTGTGCCTTTTTGCCTTTTGGGTAATTATATACTCTTTTTTAAAAATAATGATGCTTGTTTTGGGATCATTAAAAACAGTGAAACCAATGACATTTCTTGTTATCAATTTTGATACTGGAAAACCTCCAGGCCACCTGGCAAGTGTTCACACAGACCCCAACATTATAGAAAAGCCACAATTATTTATGGCTTTGTGACTAATATGTACAAAACTCATTTCAGCAGAAAGGAAATCAGACAAAAAAGCAAATTAGAAGAAAGAAATTAGGAAACTCTGAACTCAATTCCTCCTAGAATTGCAAACCAAATTCTGTATTATTAATTCTAAAATAAGAAAGAGGCCGGGCTTGGTGGCTCAGTCTGCAATCCCAGCACTTTGGGAGGCCGAGGCGAGTGGATTGCCTGAGCCCACGGGTTCAAGACCTGCCCGGGCAACTTGGCAAGACCTCGTCTCCACAATAAACCAAAATTTAGCTGGGCATAGTAGCGCATGCCTATAGTTCTGGCTACTTGGAAGGCTGAGGCGGAAGGATCGCCAGAGCCCAGCAAGTCAAGGCTGTGGTGGCCGGGAGCGTGCCACTGCACTCCAGTCTGGGCGACAGAGTAAGACTCCAACTCAAAAAATAAAAAATAAAAAATAAAATAAAATAAGAAAGAAAAAGTAGAGGGCAGAGCTTTCTCCCTTTAGGGCACTGCCCAATAGAAATATAATGCAAGCCACATATGTAATTTTAAATTTCTAAAAGCCACACTTAAAAAGTGAAGAAAAGCAATAATTTTCATTTTAATCATTTACACCAATATATCAAAAACATTCTGACATCAACATATAAACAATCTTTAAAATTATTAAATTAATACTTTCTTTTACTATATCTTTAGTATCTCGTGCGTATTTTATACGTATACCACAGCTCAGTTCAAGCAAGTCACATATCAAGTGCTAAAATGTTGCACTATTGGCAACCATATTGGACAGTGCAGCTATAGAACCAAAGATGATGTGTTCTCTGGCAAGACAGTAGCTAGCTCTTGAAATCTGAGCATCTCTCCATTGCACTCTCCAGACGCTTCTCATTGAATTCCTCAAATATCTACAAAACAGCTTGGGTGGATGTATTAGCTGCTCCTACAGCTAGACCAGTGTTAACTCAATGGTGCTCATTATAATACACAGTGAATATCCTTTATCCAAAATGCTTGGAACCAGAAGTGTTTTGAATTTCAGGTTTTTTTGGATTTTGGAATATCTGTATATATGTAATGAAATATATTGTGGATGGGACCCAGATATAAACATTAAATTCATTTATGCTTTATATACACCTTGTCCACCTAGCCTGAAGGTAATTTTACACATTTTTTTTTTTTTGAGTTGGAGTCTCACTCCGTTGCCCAGGCTGGAGTGCAGTGGCACACTCACAACCACCCCCAGCATCATCCTGCTGGGCTCCAGCAATCCTCCTGCCTCAGCCTTCCAAGTAGCTAGACCTACCGGCGCACGCTACCACACCCAGCTCATTTTTTATTTATTGTAGAGATGAGATCTCGTCAAGTTGCCCAGGCTGATCTCGAAACCGCGGGCTCAAGCAATCCACTTACCTCAGCCTCCCAAAGTGCTGGGCTTATAGGCTGAGCCTCCAAGCCAGGCCTACACAATATTTTAAATAATTTTGTGCATGAAATGAAGTTCTGACTGAGACCAGTTACATGAAGTCAGGTGTGGAATTTGCTGCTTGTGGCATCATACTGGTGCTTTTTAAAAACTTTGGATTTGGGGACATTTCAGATTTTGGATTTTTAGATTAGGAACTTTCAACCTGTAACACTGCTTGAAATTTTTACTGTTTTCTTAATTTTTTTCAGCCACAAATTAATTCACTTTTTAAAATTAACTTTATTCTAAACAATATCATCTGCAATATCATAAGCTTGACACTGCAATTGTATTTACTAAAACAGCTAATGCACATTAAAATAAATATTTAATACTTAAAAGAAGCTTTTGTGCACTAAGTAAAGCCAAGAATAAAGTGAACTAAAGATTACTCTCATTTGTGAATCAGTTATGGTATCATTTTTCAAAAGTTTCCCATTTGGCATATTTAATCTCAGATACCTTACTGCCTGAATTCCTGTGCCCCAGAGAGATATCTCAACATTTGTATGTTTCAGTATGGCTAAAACACCCCATCCAAGAGCATCATCTGTCTGGGCACCACCACAAACCACAGCAAGGGGGCATTGACTCATTTGTGGTTAACTGTCGAAAAGTTGCTGAGTCAAGGAAAAACTCTTGTCCTGATCCAGACACACACACACACACACACACACACACACACACACACACACACACACACGTATATAAACACACATGAACATATATGTGTGCATGTATAGACACACATGTATATATGTGTATATCTGTTCATCACAATAATCTACGAAGGAGGAATTGTTTTCTTGCTTTTCCAGATGAGGAAATGAAGTATCAAGCAGTTAGTAGCAGTCAATAGTTCAAAGCCAGCAAATCTGACTCTGGAAACTGTGTTCTTATTACCTTGGGATTTAAAAATGGTAAAAAGAGATAGAAGTTGGAAAAAAACATTTTTTAAGCATTAAAGTATTTATTTGATATTATACATAAGTCACACTAAAATATCTTTTAGCAAGTAAAAGTATTTTTATATAGAGGGAATTCTAATTAGATTGGCATAGTTAAGACCAAAAATATAAAGTAGATATTGCTACTTTATCTTCAGTCCTGGCTTTTAAGAGGCCAATGAACACAAAAAAGATGAGTCTTGCTTGGTTCTGAGACAGTTAAGGGATTTCCTCAGTATTTGAATATACTCATATAACCAGTTATATAAATCTAAATATAAAACCAATTTCCAATAGATTTTAAGATGGCATTCACCATCTTTGTGAAAAGTTGAACATTACTAATTAAATACAATCTTATCCTTAGAAGGGGAAAACAGTGAGATAGCATTTTCAAAATTGAAATTACTGTTGAAATTAAAGAAAGATCTTAGGCACATAACCACAAACCAGTCTTAGTTAAATCAGGACTGTCCAACAAAAATATTCTGTCAGCCACTCATGATATGAATTCTGGTGTAAGAGATCAATTAAATTATGGTACGCATAAAAGAAGTCATGAGACATTTTTGTTTTGTAATAAACAAGGCAGTGACCACTTATTACTCATTAGTAGCTTTTTTGAGATAAGCTATCAAGTCTGCCCTTTCTCCCGTCTTCTTAATGCTGGCGAAGATCATTTCTGTTCCAGGGACGTACTTCTTGGGATTCTCCAAATACTCCGTCAGGGTATCTTCTCCCCAGGTGATGCCTTTGTTCTTATTGGCATCTGTGTAAGAGAATCCAGCAGCCTGACCTGTCTTCCACCCAAAAAGACCATGGAGATTTGGCCCAGTCTTGTGCTTGCCTCCCTTTTCCACGGTGTGACATTGGGCACACTTCTGAACAAAAATCTTCTTGCCTTTCTCAACATCACCCATATTTAACTCTCTCTTTCGTCACCGGCGCTACAGACCTTCCCACTCAGAAGCCGGATGTCCCGCTCTCTCAAAAACATATGTTTTATGGTGACAAACACAAATCCCTCAAAGTCAAAATCTTCCCCCATGGGATATGAAGACTGGGGCAGGCAACGTCTTCTAATACAGAGAGGGATAAAAGCCAAGTAGAATAATTTAGAATGACCTTAAGATTTCCTCTGTAAATTACAGTGGAGAACTCATCTTACTTGGAAAGAAAAACAACATAAAAATCCAAGAGAACAAAGATTCCAATTTAAAAAAAAAGAGAGAAGATGGATGGGTGGATGGAGAGACGCACACGGTGAGACAAACATTCACCCGAGATTCAAGGACAGAGATCAGAGATAATTATAAAGGTACATACTTTCTCTCTGACTATCCCAGGAGGGATCTACCACGTGGCTGACATCGTACCAGCCACTCTCGGAGGCAACCTGGGGACCTTATTCTCATCACTGGGACAAAAGATGCAGGGTGAGTTGTGCTGAGGGCCTAATTACGTGGCCTTCATCTGCCAGGGTTCTGCAGTCTGGAAAAAATAAGAATCTACTTACATGTACTCCCTATGGGCAGAGTGTACAGCGGCCGCATTGCTGTAACGCCACAGGACAATCGCTGATGACAGGACGTCAAGGATGGCATCAAACTAGGAGAAGGAGACACCGCATTAGTGGGTTTCCAGAATTAATAGGACATGACTGTGACAACACAGGATAACTGTGCTGTGACTCAGAATATCTGAACAAGTGACCTCAGAGCAAAGAGGCTTCCCATCATTACGACACAGCCATTCATGCCCCTTGTCCAGAGCCTGGTGTGTCTGGAGCTCAGGGCACCTGACCCCGATGGCCTGGTGGCAGCGCTATGGCCCCTCCTCATCCCTGCTCCCATGACCTGAGAAACCACACTCTGTATGTGGTGGGCCCTGCCCCCGGGTCCCCTGGCTCCCAGCACTCTGGAGATACAGGGAGAAGGGGGAGGGACACACTGTTCTGAAATGTCCAGAATTGGTTTCCCCTTGCCAAGCAAGAGAACTGTAGCATTTTCCTGCACATCTCAAGTACAAGATTTGGGTAAGGATTCTGTTTCTGGCTCTCAATGGGACTGTTTTACCAGGGGTCCAGGAGTGAGGATAAAGGTCATCAGGGGCTGCAGGAAATCTGCCAGCACTTTGAAATTTTATATAAAATTCAATGCTTTTGTTTGAATGAGAGAGACAGAGTATGCTCCCAAGCAAGCTAGAGAGAAGGAGGGAGAAAATGTATGAGTATGAGTGTGTTTATGGGTTTGTGTATGCACATGTGGGTTTTTGTATATGTGGTGTGTCTGGGTCTCTGTGTGTGTGTGTGTGTGTGTGTGTGTGTGTGTGTGTGTGTGTGTGTGTGTGTGTGTGTGTGGCGCTTTTCTCTGGACAGTTCACATCTTTCATAAGATTCGGAAAAGAAACAGCAATTCCCCCAAAACATCAAGTTCTCCCAGCAAAGGGCAGAAATGGGTTTGGGAACAGACACACTTGCCCTCAAAGTTTCACAGAAGGGATGTTGACAGGAGCTCTCCTTATGAGCCATCACATCACACCACGCTTCTCAGCTGGAAAATTGCAAGCACTAGCACTTTCCTGAAGAAGCATGGGGGACTGCACCGAATTGTCTTAACATACCTAGCCTGTGAAGCAGAGAGCCGCTTTCTCTAACCTACTCCTACCAGAAGGCAGGCTGGGAAGCCAGATCACCTCTAGCTGTGCTACAGACTCACTCGTCCCAGTGCGAGCAGCCTCGATCTTAAACTCCCGATACCTCTGCCTACACCAGCACATGCTTCACTCCGGTGCGTGCCAGGCCCACATACAACCTGGGAAGTCAAAAAGGGCTAAAGCTCCCAAAACATCCTCTCATCCAACCCCATTGTGAGAAATGTGGTCCCCCCCAATCTGTGCTTGAGAATTAGACCATCTCGTGGCAGTTTAATTTATTCAATTGTCACTTTTTTTATAGAAGCAGTTTTCATAAAAGGTATGTTTCTCTGCTAAACTCTCATATGCTAACTACCCTCCTACCTGAGGGTTTGGGGTGAGGTCTGTGGGCTTAGGAAAACGTGCAATACTTCACAAAAGTATATTTCAGGTTACTTACTGCAAACCCAAAAGCAGAGGCGCTGTACCTCATAACGGAGACAGCTAAAAAGAAAGAAAATAGTATTCAGAATATTTAAAAACCTCTCTCATTTGTGAGTATACTAATACATTATATGGCCTTTTAAACATCAGTGGGAAAAGCTCCAAGAGAATAAAACTAAGAATTAACTGTACTTGTAAAATCTAAGAGTTTAAAATGTGAAGAGTGAACTAAAAAGATTCTCAGATTCCACCTGTAATAACTTCGCTTCCCAGCGTGTTCTAAAGCACCCAAGGGCAAACTTCAGAATAAAATTGTTTAAGCAGCTGTCAATCAAATGACTTCTGAGACATTGAGAATTGAGTGACTGGGAACAGAGAACTTGGAACTATATCAAGCTTTCAAAGTGAAACTGCAATCGCCCCAAAAACTGTTCCCATAATAAGGTAATTAGTGGTGGTATCTAAGGCATATGCCACTGCTAATATAGTTGAAAAAAAAAAAGTCTTTTGCCCACCAGAGTTTAAAATCCATTGTAAATACCAACACAGCTGCTTAGAAAAACAATAACGAAGTATCTTAAACAATAGATGTCTACAAATGTAGATGTCACAATTATAATTAAAATGTATTTCATCCAATTTAAAAACTTGGGGGCCAGTCCATTGGATAGCACTTTTCCCTACTTCTGTTTTGCACCAAAGCAATGTCAGCTTCAAAGACATCTCAATTGGAAGTAACAAAGGCCTGTCTCCAAATGAAAGCCACACTTAATGTTCGCCCTCCAACAAAGAACCCTACCCTGTGGGACAGCAAAGCTTGCAGTGGCTTGCTCTTGGGCCCAGAAATTTCACTCATGAAGTAAAGGAAGCATGAGCAGGAGGCACAGATGTCAACACCTATGTGGACTTCCATTCAGCTCATCACAATATCCCTTTTCGAGGACTGCTCACTCTCTTATCTACAAGGTCAAGGAATGGGCCTGGATGGCCATGTGGTGCTTTGGGCCTCCCAGCTATAAGGAGGTCACCTGACCCAAGGTAAACCAAACGGAGGTCATTTTCTGGGATTTAGGAATGGAGACTGAGTCTAGTTGGTCAATTTAATGGTTAGAACTGAAACTCATAAACACTGAAAACTCATCAATGTCATGGGTCATCATGGCTATAAAGACAGAGGAACAGCAAGGCAAGCATGGGGAACCCACAGCACTAGAGAGAGAGAACCACTGGCTTCTTAGTGTTTCCAAGTCTTTCCTGAAACTCAGTTGCATTCTAGTCCTCGAGTTGTGTGAGGTGGAATACAACCCATTAAATCTGTGACCATTCAATCCCTTTGGTATTGACATGAGCTGCCCAGGTGTCCCTGCTGCTGCCCTTACTGGCACAGAGAGAAGGGCAGAGTCAGCTTTGCACCATGACCAGCTGGAGCTCTCACAAGACACACAGGTATAGTGGCATAAAGGGGCACTGGACATTCCTAAAGAACATCAGCTCACAGTCCACGTGGTCAGGTGCAGATAAGGCAGTTGACCCTAGAGGGACTGCCCCGAGCACTGATAGGCCCTGTGAAACACAGAGCCTGGCTTGCATGAGTGCTCAGTTGCTGTTAACTAAGAGTCACAACATTTCATAGAACTAAGTCAAAGAGGGGATCTGATTTTTTCCTTTGCATTCTGTTTTTAGAATATCTTAGCTGTGTGCCTCTTGTGTGTTGCTTCTTTATCAGCGGTGCAAACCTTTTAACTCCACTTGCACATGTGCTCCCTATCTACAACAGATCAAAGAAAAGCTGCCCACCGGAGCGCCCACTTGGCCTCCACCTGTCCTCTGTGGCCTGGAAGGCACAGCTGGAACTGTGCCCACCTCCCCTCACCATCATAGAAGACCACCTGCTTCACAAGCTGTAAACTGTCACTTTAAAGTGTTTTCATCTGAGTTATTTGGTATATACTGGGCTTCAGATTTCACAGGGGCGAACACCCACTTGATTACATTGAGAAACACAAGGAACCTTGTCTCAGGGATCTGGAATCAAACAAAGGAACTGGCTACTAAATGTTGTGACCTTTTCCTAGCTCAAGTGGATCCTAGGTCCACAATGTCAAACACTCTTGGAATTATCCTGGAAAAGGTCTGCTTGTGTGAGTTAAACCTGCCCAGAGAACGGATAACCTAGAGAACAAGTGGAGTATTAATACCGTTGTGGCCTCCATGTATCAAGGAAAATACAACGGGATGGGTCCAGGTTAACGCAGAGTGCTTAACAGAGATGTCACTGACTTATAAATTGACTCCATCTAATTTCCTTGGTAAGACAGAAAGGGAGAAGTGCCAAAAATTGCATGGGGAATCAAGAGTGCTCTGAAGGGCCCTCCACTTGGCCTTAGCTCTGGCAGCTTCCCTTGGAGGCCAACTCTCTGGCTCTTGCATCTAAATAACAGCAAAGAGTCATTAGCACAAGACTTGAATGGAAGCGTTCAGATGGCCTTTTAGGAATTCCTGAAGAATGTCAAGAAATAACCTCATTTTATTTGTCCTATAACTCATCATGACACTTCTAATTCTGGAATAAGAACAGACTCAATGGAAAGGGTCAGACTGGTTTAGACAGCCCTTGCTTCCACAGAAAGACAGAGCAAATTGTGGGGTTTTCATCAGGACATTTCTAATTTCCCTTATGCTAAGAATGAGGTCTGCTTAGAGAGCAGCAGGTCTGGGCCAGAATGACCATCCAAGGCAGAGAAGACATGGTAGGGGTCCTAGTGCTCCCAGCAAACGTGGCTGAGTATAGTGGAAAGCCAACAAAAGTCCAGCATTGCTTTTAATCTGGTGCTAGATTCAACAGTGGACAATAGACAAGGGTTCCTTGTACCTCAACTATGCTGCAAACTGGCAATGTCCACAAAGAGATGGGCAACCAGACTGCCGTGATGCAGAGCTCTTCTATGAAGGTCATTCTCAGTCCCGCCTCTTACTCCTCCATGGTAAGAGTAGACATGCATTGCCATCTGACTAGGCTGAATTGACGCATCCAGAAATGTATGCTTAGGATGCAGCTGGCTTCCTCTCTCTCTCTCTCTCTCTCTCTCTGCTAAAACACAGAGTCCTTAAAGTATTCACAGGTAAAATGAGAGGATATGTTACTTGGGGACAGCCTAACATTCATTCCCCATGCTAGTAAGAGTACCAGACATTATGACTGTCCTTCAGGGAATGGTACCTGCCCCACCCTCAGACTAAGTGACTTGCATGGGATGACCTTATCTGCATGCTAGTACTTCCCATTAACTTGTCCCATGTCCAAAGTAAGATGGCACAATTCAATCTGAGCCTATGAGACCCTGTCCCAAGTTTTTTGCTGAAAATACTGGGAAAAGGGTATCTTCCTAACAGGGAATTTTAGAGCTGGTAGGATAAAAAGAGGAGCTATAGGAAGTGACTTTGAAACACATAGGTAGAACCTGCCTCAGAATAAAACCAACACAAGAAGAAATGGTATATTAAAAATAAAAGACACAGGTCAAACCCATGATGACACAGACTGAACCTCTGGAATCAGTCCTGCCTTAAATCTTCCCTCTAGTCCTCAGTATATTACCCAATAATTTCCTTTAATTGCTTAAGCCAGTTTGAGTTGAGTTATCACTTACAAACAAATGAGTCTTAATACAATATACTGACTCAATAATTCCATGTCCACATTTTCTGTTTCTTAGTTGGAGTCTTACTCTGTCGCCCAGGCTGGAATGCAGTGGCATACTCACAGCGACCCCAGTGTCGACCTGCTGGGCTTAGGTGATTATTCCACCTCAGCCTTCCATGTAGCTGGAACTACAGGTGTGTGCCACCACGCTTGACTAATTTTTTTATTTCTTGTAGAGACGAGGTCTTGCCAATTATGGCCTCAAACCCAGGCTCAGGCAATATCACCTCAGCCTCCCAAAGTGCTGGGATTACAGACATGAGCCACCATACCTGGTGTGAGTTAAACCTGCCTTTTAATACCTAAGTGGCTTTTAATACCTAAGAAATGGGAAAACACTTTAAACACAAAAGGTTCATGTTATATATAATAGCAAAACACCAGATGTAACTAAGTGTCCCATCGTAGGGAGAGGATCAAAGCATGGCCTATTCTTCGATGGTCTGTTCAAAGAATAGGCTATATATAGCTATTTTTTAGGCTTTTATAAAGAGTACTGTGGCTTAATACTTACATTAGCATATTAGGTAGAACAATGCTGTTGATAATAAACAGATAGGCGATATGTTGAGTGCTACAGGTACTGGGTACCATCAGAAAGGGTAAGCCGGGCTCAGTGGCTCAGCCTGTAAATGCCACGCTTTGGGAGGCTGAGGTGAGTGGATTGCCTGAGCCCGCGGGTTCGAGACCCACCTGGGCAACTTGGTGAGACCTCATCTCTACAATAAATAACAAAAATTAGCTGGACATGGTAGCATGCACCTGTAGTTCCAGCTACTTGGAAGGCAGAAGGATCGCAGGAGCCCAGCAGGTCGAGGCTGCGGTGGCTGGGAGTGGCCACTGCACTCCAGTCTGGGTGACAGAGTGAGACTCCAACTCAAAAAAAAAAACAAAAAAGAAAGAAAGAAAGGGTGGCTCTGGGACAGGGGGGAGTTATAGCTAACACAGGTGCTAACTGAATGAGGGAGGTTAGAAAAGACTTCATGAGAAGGTCATATTTAAGCAAAGACTTGAAGGAGGTGAGAGAGTGAGCCATGCTGTTACCTGGAAAAAGAACCTTCCAAATAAAAAAAAAAAGTCAGTGCAAAGGCCCTGAGGTGGGGCAGCTGACATATCTGAAACCATTTAGGTGAAAGCCAAAGGCAGCAGAAGGAGAGTTATGAGAGAGAATTCAAGCAAGATACAAAATTATATATGTGGTATGACTAGCTTTTATAGCACAACTGTGTTTTAAAAAACGTACTGAAGCTGGGCACAGTGGCTCACATCTGTAACCCCAGCATTTCGGGAGACCAAGGCAGAAGGATCGCTTGGACCCGGGAGTTTGACACCAGCCTAGGCAACATAGCAAAACCTCATCTTTACAAAAAAATTTAAAAATTAGCCAGGTGTAGTGGTACATGCCTGTAGTCCTAGCTACTCAGAAGGCTGAGGCAGAAGGATCACCTGAGTCCAGGAAGTCAAGTTGCAGTGAGTGATCATGCCACTGCACTCCAGACTGGGTGAGTGAGACCCCAACACACTCACACTCACACACACACACACACACACACACACACACACAAAAGCATTGAAAACAACTAGAATAAAATTCCTTCAAATGATAACAGAAGTTAATCTTTGAGGCGTAGGAATATTTGTGTGGATTTCTTTCCTTTCTACTATTTTGTATTTTCCACGTTTTCTACAATCATATGTCACCATTCAAACCAGAAAAGGAAATCAATTTTATTTGAGAAAAACAATTCTCCAGCTCATAAAAATATAACCAAATGTAACAATGGAATAACAGAAATCAGATATGTGACACATATCTGAGAATAGGCTGCGCTGTGAGCTCATGAATACTCTGGCATATTATCACATATCTTTGTTACATCTAAGCATATTATCACATATCTTTGTTACATCTAAGTTTCTGAAATCTTTCTGGGTCAAATCACCCACATGAGTGGGTTGCTAATGGCCCAAGGAGTTCCTGGATGTACGGTGGAGGGCCAGGAAAGCCAGGATGTAGACCACAAGCTAAAAACATCACCCCAGTCTGAGGCACCTCCTACCTCCCAGGATTTTAGTTGTCTTAGTTCTACTTTCATTTACATGTCAAAGGGGTAATAACATCTACCCTCCCAGAAGTGCATACACAACGGAAGTCTTAAATAAATATTTATACAAGTCTGGTGAAAAAAAAACCAGACCTTCTTTGACTAAGTTACACTCACACCAAGCCAGAAAGCACATCGGCAGGAAACTCAAATTCAAACAGAAAGACAGCTGGAAAATGGACGGGGACCAGGCAACCCATTGTTAGGGCAAAGCGAAATGCAAATTGAGCAGCTGAGTCAGCAGCAGGCTTGGAAGGAGGGTTGTGGAAGGCTGAGACAAAGCGTCTTGGAGATGCACAGGGAGGTATGGGTGCAACGTGGGGAGCCCCTCACGGACATTAAACAAAGAATGTCATTTCAACTGCAGGCTAGATTTGAGGCTACAATGAAGACCCATCTGTCATTCTCTCCAAAGCCAGGCAATAATTATCGTGAGCCTTAGCACCCTTTAGCAATACCCCAGGCCCACAACACCTCCACGTTGCTAAATTATGTGACCAGTAAAGTTCTCTTAATAAATCAATCCCACTTTAATTAGACAGCCTCTATCATTCAGACACCTGGCAACAACAGCCATGTAACTAACCCAACCGAAGAACATTTTTCCATCATCCGCCGTAAGAAAATAAATACATAATACATATATACATACAAATGAAAGAACAACAACAACAGAACTAACGTGCTGGATTTTTGGCTTCTCTCAACAAACTTAGATCTGCCCCACCCTAGCCTGACCCTTTTCCCCAGTGGTGCCAGCACAGCATTTGGACAGGGCACGCACTCTTGGGTACCCACCTCTCCTGTAGCATTATAGCGCCAGTCTGCCTCTCTCACCTCTCCCATCTACCTGGCCCTGCCGTTAGTGTGGTTCTTGCTGAATGTCATCTGCACATTTCTTTTTTTTTTTTTTGAGTCGGAGTCTCACTCTGTCGCCCAGACTGGAGTGCAGTGGCCGCTCCCGGCCGCCGCAGCCTCGACCTGCTGGGCTCCGGCGATCCTTCCGCCTCAGCCTTCCAAGTAGCGGGAACTACAGGCACGCGCTACCATGCCAGGCTGATTTTTTCATTTATTGTAGAGATGAGGTCTCGCAGCCCAGGCGGGTCTTGAACCTGCGGGCTCAGGCAATCCACTCACCTCAGCCTCCCAAAGGCACAGGATTACAGGCTGAGCCACCGAGCCTGGCTTGCACATTTCTAATACTCACTCTTATATATAATTTTATGCCGTTCTATGTGATGTTGCCTTGCTACTATCAAGCAAGCAGTCGAATGCCTGCAGGAGGCAGGCCTGATGGGGCCTCCTCAGAATGCACTCAGCCCCTGTCCTGCAACCAACCCTATACAGACCAATATGAGTCGCTGAGTGTGCCAACCATTTTTTTCATTCAATCAGCCAAGGTCCACTGGGCATCCACTACACATCAAACAATGTTGTGCTGAGCTGAGGATACAGCCGTTACTTGCCCAATAATTTGATAGAACACACCTTTGTAATCCCTAACGTTCCCTTAATCACAGAAAGCTGCTACTTTAGCCCAGTAAGTGAAGCATTCATTGAATGGATAAACCGAGGTGGGGGCAAAATTTATAAATATATAAATGTAAAGCAGAATGTTCACATCTTGTCCACTCTAGCCTTCTGTTCTGAGTACCTGTGTGTTTGCTGGGAATCAAAAGCTTGTTTCTAGGCAAACTCCCATTCTCAGTCCATGATTTCTAACTTGGCTGAGTGTCTCTCCTTTAACCTCAAAGAAACGGTCCTTGCCAGCTGGGCTCAGTGGCTCAGCCTATAATCCCAGAGCTTTGGGAAGTCAAGGAGAGTGGATTGCCTGAGCCCGCGGGTTTGAGACCTGCCTGGGCTACTTGGCAAGACCTCGTCTCTACAATAAATCAAAAAAAATTAGGCGTCGTAGCGCGCGCCTGTAGTTCCAACTACTTGGAAGGCTGAGGCGGAAGGATCACCGGAGCCCAGTGGGTCGAGGCTGCAGTGGCTGGGAGTGGCCACTGCACTCCAGTCTGGGTGATGAGTGAGACCCCAACTCAAAAAAAAAAAAAAGAAACTATCCTTCCTTCTCCCAGCACATAAAAGCCTAAAGTCAAGGGTTACATTCTATTTGTCTCTATCCTCTGGGCCTACAAAAGCACTAGCACCACCATCTATACTCAAAAAATGCTTGTTGGCCAGGCTCGGTGGCTCAGCCTGTAATCCCAGCACTTTGGGAGGCCGAGGCAAGTGGATTGCCTGAGTCCGTGGGTTCGAGACCCACCCAGGCAACCGCCTGGGCAACTTGGAGAGACCTCGTCTCTACAATAAATCAAAAATTAGCCAGGCGTGGTAGCACACGCCTGTAGTTCCAGCCACTTGGAAGGCTGAGGCGGAAGGATCACCGGAGCCCAGCAGGTCGAGGCTGCAGTGACTGGGAACGTGCCACTGCACTCCAGTCTGGGGGACAGAGTGAGACTCCAACTCAAAAAAAAAAAAATGCTTGTTAAACTAAACTGAAGAAGATTTGGGAACTCTCTAATCCGCAATAGTAGCTTCTGGTTTTTATTTAAACCAGAAGTTACTATTAATGCTGCAGCCAAAAGCTAATACTACAGGCAAGTGTAGCAATTTACCGCTAGCATAAAAAGAGCTAACAATGGCATAGACATCATCACCCAAGGTCATCCTTGCCAGGTCACTAAGCTGGCCCATGGCCTGGCACTGCTGACATCATACTACACATTGAACCTGTTTCATTTATGAAGTTACTAAAGGAACATTTTAAAGAAGAAAACATATTGTGAGGAAGAATACACTGAATGAGGTTCTAAAGACTTGACTTTTTAAAAAAATGGTGCTGAATATCTATTTGAGCTGAATCAAAGTCATTAGAAGATTATTAACATCACCACTCAGGGAACAGAAGTTAAACATGGTGGAATAAAGCCCTCTTCCCCACCCTTCCTTCCTTTATAAAACCCAGCAAGAAGCATAGAAAACTGGAGAAAGAATACAGTGATCAAAGATATTAGGAAATGGCCAACCTCCAAAACCCTCAGTTATAAGGATATCTTCCCAATATGCTAAAACTTAAACTCTACTAAGATGCTACAAGCTGATAACATACCTCAATCAAATCTTAGGCAGAGCTCAGAGTTTTCCACAAGAAGATGGCCCAGTCACCAAGAGGCCAAACAATTACTCCTTATTTGCAATGGCCAGTTTGGAGTTGAGCTGAGCATCCACTTCTGAACCTCCTCCCCAACCACACTCCACTCATATTCCACTCACTAGAGACCAAGGGAGTGAAACTAAAGGAATAATTGCTCAGACAGCCAGAGGTACAAGAATCAGGTCATTGGATGGCATAACCAAAGAGGGGAACTGAGGCTCCACTGTCAGCCAGGTAGTCTTCTCTTGCTTCCAAGGCGAAAAGTTCCCGAAGGTAGACCACTGAGATCAAGTGTAAAGTGCTCTGAGAAAACATACTCAGATTAAAGCTGCCTGCTGCTCTCTTCACAGCCAGTTCTCCACAAAGTCACGACAATTAGTGCAGTGAGGTTCTGACAAACTGGCAGACAGAGCAAGGAAACCAAACAGAATTAAGAAGTGAACCTGGCAAGGCCACCAGATACCAAGTCAACATACAAATACCAGTTATTTCTATACGAGCCACAAACTGGAAGCAAATATAGTTTTTAAAAAGCTACTATTTACAACAGCAAAAATACTGGGTACCCAGAAATAAATTTTAAAAACTGATAAAAATGTGCAAGACCTCTACCTAGAAAAACAATGAAATATTATTAGGAAAAATTAAAGACAATTAAATAGATGGAGGCATATCCCACCTTTGCGGATTAGAAGCCTGAATATTGTCATTCAAAATTCTAGCAGGTTTCTTGTGAAAGAATTGATCAGAGGATTCTAAAGTTTATGTGGAAAGTGAAAAGAATCAAGAAAAGTAAGGCAATTCTGAACAACAACAATCTAGAAGACAGTCACTACCAGATATTAAGATTTCAAAGCTACAAGGAAATAAAAAGATATCGGCATAAGGATGAACAAGAAGACCATAGAACAAAAGAAGATCCACACATATTGGTCATTTGACTTATATATAAGGACAAGAAAGGTCAAGTCTTGTTTTTTTTTTTTTTTTTTTTTTTTTTG
>NW_007218539.1:31589-45831 GCF_000164805.1 Carlito syrichta | reverse complement strand
TAATTTTTTATTTATTGTAGAGACAAGGTCTCACCAAGTTGTCCGGGCTGGTCTTGAACCTGTGGGCTTAGGCAATCCACTCACCTCAGCCTCCCAAAGTGCTGGAATTACAGGCTGAGCCATGGAGCCCAGCCAGGTTTTTCAATAAATGGTGCTAGGTCAAGAGGACATCCATATGACATGACTGAATTGTGACCTTACCTTATTCTATATACAAAAAAAACAATTGTATATGAGCTTTAGATATATGTGAGGTAAAAGATAACATAGGAGAGACCTGCAATATATACTAGAGGATATTTTCATAATCTTGGTAGATGGAAAATATTTCTGAAACAGGATATAAATGCATTCATCATAAAGGAAAAGATCAATAAATTCAACTACATTAAAAGATCCCAGCCAGACGCAGTGGCTCATACCTATAATCCTAGCACTTTGGGAAGCCGAGGCAAGAGGATTGCCTGAGCCTAGGGGTTTGAGACCAGCTTGCACAACCTGGCAAGACCTTGTCTCTACAATAAATAAATAATAATAAATAATTCAATAATTAATAATTGTAAAATTAGCTAGACATGGTGGCACATGCCTGTAGTTCCAGCTACTTTGGAAGGCTGAGGTGGAAGGATCACCTGAGCCCAGCAGGTCGAGGCTGCAGTAGCCATGAGTGTGCCACTGCACTCCAGCCTGGGCGATAGAGTGAAACTCCACTCAAAAAATAAAAATAAAATAAAAGATCCCTTTAAAAGAGCAAAATAGCAAGCTGTAGAGCATGAGGCTATATTTATAATACTTATAGCTACCAGGGGACTTGTATCCAGAATATATCAAGTCTTACAAATTAATAAAAAAGAGAAAAACCACCAAACAGGAAAATGGCAAAAGACTTAACAAGCCCTTCATGAAAAATAACACACAAATGACCAATAAACTTTCGGAAATATGTGCAACTTCATTAGTAACCAGGGAAAATAAAATTAAAACCACTATATACTCAAAGAATGGCTAAATAGAAAAGTCGCTAACCATTTAAATGTTGGTGAGAATGTGGTACAACTGGAACTCTCAGGAAAACTGCTGGAGGAAGTGCAAATTGGTAAAATACTTGACACAGCTGGCTGCCAGTGTCTAGAAAAGTTGACCATACTCTACAACTCAGCCACTCCTCTCCTATGTAGACAAGTATATTCAACAGAAATACATATGGATACTAAGATGCTGACAAAAATGTTCACAGCAGCATCGGCCATAATTGCCAAAACTGGAAACAACCCAAATGTTTGTTAACGGTAGAATGGATAAACTGGTGATGTGTTCACCCAATGAAACACTATGGAACAATGATAGTAAGTGAATTACAGCTAATAACAACTACATATATAAATTTCAGCAAATAATGATGGGGCAGAGAAAAAGACCCACACAAAAAGCATTCAGTGAATATTTTATCTATGTATGGTTCTGCTTGTGTAAAGTTCAAAAACAGAGCAATCCATGGTGGTTAGAATTCAGGATAGTGGTCACCCATAGGGCAGGAAGCAGTGACTACAAGGGAGCATGAGAAGGTCTTCTCAGGTGGGAAGATGAGTGAGTGGTGGCTACCCACTATACCATCTTGATCTGTGGCTCTTCTTATGTCTACTGCATTTTAATTTTTGAAAGAATACTTGCAAATCAATAAATTTTAAAAGTCCAAGAGCCTAAAAGATAAGTGAAGAAAGAACCATAAGCAGACAATTTTAGAAAAAGAATTTAAAACAGGCAAGAAACGTAAGGTAACAAAACAGAATAAAAGAAAGATCAGTTCCATTTTCACCTATTACAATAGCAGAAAGAAAAGAATCTTGTAAATTCTGAGCACTGGTGAGGGTATGAGGACACAAGTCTTCTCATTCAATGTCAGCAGGGAAATCTCTTTGAAGAGCAGCTTGGAAATGTTTATCAAAATGTAAGATGCTCATTCTTCGAGTCCAGGAGCTCTACTTTGAGAAACTTATTCTATATTTGTACTGACACAAGTGCAGAAAGAATACATACAAGAATGTTTATTACAGATATATAACGGTAAAATATTAATCACTTAGACATGCATTAATATGGTAGTAATTTAATACATTATATAACCATACTATCAGAGATCCTTAAGCTCTTGGAAAAGATGGATGAGCAATGCTGCAAAATGTAATGAGTGAATAAAACAAGATAATTAAGAGAGTTACTCTAAAAGCTCAGGTGTATGTATGTATGTATGTGCATGGGTGTATATAGAAATAAGTTCACATATATGCAGATAAAATTTCAGAGAAGCCACACAGCAAACTGTGGACACAATTACCTTAGCAGAAGGGCACTGGGAGTGCAAGATTGAAAGGAAGCTTTCATTCCACTGTACATCCCTTTGTATGCTTCAGTTTTCTTACTCTGAATATGTAGCTATGTGGATTTCCAAGGTGGAGATAGCAGTCCATGCATCACAATCAAAGAAAGTAGCCTAACCACTATTCATAATAGCCATTGAGAATCAGTTCTTATATGGTTCCTTGCCATCGTAGACTTAAACTGGATCTAGTCAAAAAGAGCTTGTGTATTTTAGACTACTCTCCTTTTACATGGAGAGTTGATAGATCCACTATCTGTCAATATTCACAAAATAAAATTAAAATTATGAGTTAGGGATTTCCCAAAATTAAAGTCCCCTAGATAGCATCTCTCTCCAGTTGCAACAGAATCTTTCCTTCCTAGTCAGGGATGATGGTAATGGAGAACCAAGAAAAGGAGGGACAAATGTAAATATGTTCAGTGATATAACTCTCTTGGACATTCACTGGGTCGATACAAAGGTCAAAGAGCATATTCTGCAGTGGCTAAAAAGGTTGACTTGGCTATATCAACTCCTATTAGCAGCTGAAAACTTACATGATATCTTTTTTAAGGTTGCCATCATATCCTGGATAGTTCATTGTGTAATCTTAGCCTTCTTCTAACCTAAAAAACAAAAACTAAACTCAAATAAAATTTATTACAGAATAAGGGAATTTACTCAACAAATATGATTCATTTTATTTGAAAGCCTGTGTTAACTGACGTATTTTGGGGTGCCCCAGATCTATTATGTTTCAAGAGAGTATCATCAGCTTTCATTAACCTTATATAGTAACTCTCAATAAATCTTTATAGGCTACACAGAAATATAAACAAGAGTAAAGGAGAGAAATCTTAAGTCTAGCTTCTAAATCAACAAATGTATTATCTATTCATGTGCCCTGTGAGCATTCTAAAGTGAGGAGAATACAAACAACAAAGAAAAGACATCATTAGATCCATCAACCAGCCAACATTACTTCACAAGAGAAGCTGGGAGAATCAGTCACACAAGGGCAAATATGGAAGAAACAATTCTCAACAGTGAAATTATAAATCCTCTATGAGGTCACTATGCCAAAGACCCATAGCGCCGCTGGTTACCCAGATACAAACAGACTGAGTTGATAGGATTTTATAGATGGGGAGCTGTGTTTTGGCATTTTACACGAACCAGGACAATTTCCAGTGATATTGAGTTATAAATCAAAGATGAATCAGAGTTGATGTTCCAAAAGAAAATAAAAGTAAGGAGTCATGGTTTTTCTTGATCCAGCAACAATAATTCTTCCCTCACAGCATCAGTTTTATTTCCACAGTGTTGATGAATAGCTCATAACTAGGTATCAGGACAGTGAACTGAACATTTCCAAAATCTCTACCGTGGCTGTATCACCTACCTCAGGATTTTTCAAAATGAATTCCTTAGACTCTGTAGGTTTCAGACTTTAGGGATCACACTGGGTCTCCCCTCCTGCCCCACCTCATTTCAATCAAAGCAACTTCCTTCTAACCTCTATTAGGATTTAGAGTTGTCAACAATTTACCTGCAAAGATGTAGCTAAAAGAACACTTGGAAAACACGTTATGAATGAAGACTCTCTGCCCACAGTCACAAGGTGGATGGCCCCCACACCATAGACCATCCTCACAGGTGAGACTGGAGTTCTCGCCACAGGTGCATCCTCACTCCCCTGGCCCCGATGAAGCCTCTAATCCAATTATCCCCATCATGAAAATAAGGCCATATTCTGTTTCCAAACTCAGAGATAGTTCTCAGAGACACCCAACAACTATTACCAACCAATGGGGACCCAGAACACTCAACTTCAAGAATGCCATGTAACCTTCTCCTGGGTTCCACATACAGTAGTCCCCCCTTATCTGTGGTTTTACTGTCTGTAGTTTGTTACTGACAGTCAATCATGGTTCAAAAATATTACATGAAAATTTACAGAAATAAACGATTCATAAATTTTTAAATTGTGTGCCATTCTGGGTATCAAGATGAAATCTCACACTATCCATCTCTGTTCTGCCCTGGATGTAAACCATCTCTTCATCCAGGGAATCTATGCTGTAGATGCTCCCCATCTATTAGTCATGGTGATCAGATCAACTGTCATGTATCACGCGGCACATACCAAATTTCAGACTTCCAGAAGGAAAGCAGGTGTTCAGCATAAACCACATGGTTCATACAAATGATTTAGACACGGGGAGCTAATTTTATTTAGAGACAGCTTAATATCTGTGTAGGGAACTATTCCTAGCCAAGTTCCCAAACTCCTCCCAAGGGCCAACCTCAAGCAGGCTTTTAGAAGGATAGGCAATTCCAAGCCTTCTGTTAACCTTTTCTGCAGACTACCAAAGCTTAACTCTTCCTTCACATTAAAAAAAGAACTCACAGTGGTTCATGCCTATAATCCCAGCACTTTGGGAAGCAGAGGCGAGAGGAATGTCTGAGTCCAGGGGCTCGAGACCAGCCTGGGCAACTTGACGAGAAGACCTCATCTCTACAGTAAACTAAAAAATTAGCTGGGTATGGTGGTACATGCCTGTGGTTCCAGCTACTTGGAAGGCTGAGGCGGATTGATCACCTGACTCCAGCAGGTAGAGGCTACAGTGACTGTGGGTGTGTCATTGCACTCCAACCTGGGCAATAGAGTGAGACTCTGACTCAAAACCAAAAAAAAAAGAACTGAACCCTGAAACATGAAGCAACTTACCAAAAATTACACAACAAAGCTAGAACTAGCACTCAGTCTTTAGACTTGCAGAGAGAGGAAGCTATAGTCAGCCATATCCTCAGTGCCCAGATGCATGCACACATCTTCTGAAGTCAGTACACCTCAGAGTAGAGACTGCAAACGAGAGATGCAAAAACAGCTCTGTTCTCAGTCCACCAATTCTCCATGGCAACATTAATTACATCCATTGCTTGAAAGTTTCACTGATGGAATAAATATAATTTTTAATATCCTACTAACCCTCCTCTAAGAAAAAGATACCTCTCCAACTCGAATTATATCTTAAAATACTCAGTTCATTATCACCTTAATTAAAAATCATACATTTTCACTTAAAGCTGGAAGAGTCCTTAGAGATGGTCTATCTAGTCCAACATCTTTATTTAACAGAAAAAAGTACTGTGATCCAGAGAGGAAGCAATTTGATTGAGACCCCATCATCAACAGGTCTAAAAGCCAGGGCCAGAATCCTCCTTCTTTAAGTCACGTGTCCTTCCAGGCCAGGTTCTCGGAATTCAGAAGATGGTATGCTTATTACAGACCCCTCAGTGCTTAATGATCTGAAATGAATTCCCCTTCACGACCTCTGCAAGGAAGCCTGCACAGTCCTGCAAAGACCCAATATTCCTCAAATTAGAGAACTAATAAAAATGATGGCTGCACTGGAAGAGTATTCACATGACATTTAGATGCTACTTATATGCAACCCCTTTTAAATACATGCAGTTGCCCTGTAGTATAACACAGGGTTGACTCTGCAAAGATTCGACATGTACAGGGCCTTCAAGCCCATTGCCCAGAGCCATGGAACTGGCTACCAGGGATCTTTCACACCCTGCCTAGCCCTGAGCAGTCTGTGATTCTTTCAGACACAACCAGTCTGACAGAAAATTAAAGGGGCTTATTTACATGACCATAGGAAACAGAGATGCAGTCTTCCCAGCACATTATCATTATCACACCGCACAGAGAGAGCCACAAAGCCTCACCAACACAGAAGACTAGTCATGTCTCTCCAGAACAGATTCTCATTGTGTATGATCCAGCAACTAGAAAAACCCACATGCTGGAATGCTTCCATATGATGACGTGAAATATATATCAAATCAAAAAAACTGGTGAATAGAAAGGACTCAGTCTAGAAAATGACATCTAAGTGTATCAGAGAAGTAATAAACAAGTATGTCTCAACTGGATGCACTTTTGGCCTCCAGGGGATATTTGGTGATGGTCTGAGACATTGACAGTCGTAAGAGTTGGAGGAGAGGGGTTACGACTGGCATCTAGTGGGTAGAGGCCAAGGACGCTGCTAAACATCCCACAAGGCATATCACAGCCCAAAATATTAATAGAACTGAGACCAAGAAACCCTCTGCTAAACAAAGGCCAATTCACAGTTCTTGATAGCATGTAAGAAGACATGATGCCGAGTTCCATGCTGTTTTAGTATCAAGTACAACGACACAGAGGATATATGTATAAAGATGAGAAAACAGAATTAAAAGCATAGTTCAACTGACTAGAGGATTCTGGTTCCCATAAGGTTTAGAGTTTTATTTTGTTTATTTCACTGTTTTAAGGTTTGTATTCCTTTCAGTTAGCAGCACTTCAAATGCCTTGTCTCAAATACGGCCACTAAGCTTGGGACACAGTTGCAGTGCTGCCTCTATTCCTAGAGCCCAAGGATTGTGTCTGAAAGAATCACAGATTGCAGGATGTGAAAGATCCCTGGTAGCCAGTTCCATGGCTCTGGGCGCCGGGCATGAAGGCCCTGCACGGCTAGCACTCAGCTGTTTGTTTTCAATTATGTTTTTAAGACTTTAGAGTAAAATTTTAAAAACAACTCTGAAAACACTGGAAATCAAGATAGCAATTAGGAGTCAGAAACAAAACTCAACAGTATAACAGAGATCCTGACAACCTAGGAGACAGAGTGGGTGAATACAATGAAAATAAATAAGATTTGCAAATTGTGTGTTCATAGAAAAATAAAGGGCCAAGCCTTAACAGTAAAGCAGAGCTGTGGCACGGAATATACTAAAAATCTAGGAAATGTATTCAAATATCACCTTCTCCAAAATTTAGTACTTGTCAGGGTCTTTTGGTGTTTTAAAAATTTGCACCACGAAAGAACTCACCTAAGATGAAGTTGTCGGAAGACCAAATGGGAGGGTTAGTTCATCAACAGGATCCATTGTGTTTACAGCTTTCCCAGCTGTGAGACGGGAACAGACTGCCTGACGGCTCAGTTTGATGCAAAGTGGCCACATAACAGCTGTGCAGGCTGCTCTCTACCCAGGTCAGGAGTCGAGTGGGTGCCCAAAGCCAGGCCATTGGGCTTGCTGAGCGGAGCACCCTGTCATGGGGCTGCATCCACACAGGGGGAAAAGGGCTTTTTCTAATATACAGAAAAGTGCCCCATGGCCTAGCAGGGCTTTGACTACATGATAGAGAAAAGGTATGATCCATTTGCCAAGCAAGGCCAGTTCATACATGTGGGGCTCTCAGGTGGGGAAAGGGAACGATGTTGTGGTCCTGAGGAGGCCAGATAGAGGAGGAAAGGGAAAGTGGCGACCTTCTGTTGGATTTTTCTTCAGCATGGCTTGAGGGGGAAGAATCAAAAGAAAGAAAGTGATCATAAAGCACAGGTATTGACAGCTGGGGATAGCTTTATAGGGATGCTTGGACCTGGATTGTTATCTATAAAGTGGGACTTGGTTAAGCAGGTATGAAAACAAATCCACCTGAACCATGGTCAGGCCCCCTCCCCCACTGCCCACCATTCCTGCCACTGCTCAGTCAAGAGCTGGGCTGAGAATTGCTCCCTCAGTTGTCGGACAACTCCCTGGGGTCATGCTCACACTTGCCTTCACTTCTGAGCGCTGCACGCAGATGTAACTAGAACAATCTCTACCCCTAAGCTCAGTTTGGTAGGGCAGACAGACAGATACACAGAGTTCTTGAGCTTTTTCCAGCTTCAAGCCATCTCGCTCGGTCACATTCTCATGAGATGTGTCACTCACAGTATGGAATGACTGCCCAGCCCCCTGGGAAGGCAGAAGAACATAGCTACAGCAGGGCAGAGGGTCCAGTTTGGTGGGGGGAGATAACACAAAAGATTTTATAGGATAGCTTCATTGGATTTTAAGTTAGGCAGATTTCAACAGGTGGGTGGGATCAGGTGGCATTCCAGGCTGAGAGAACATCCCAAGTCGAAACAAGGCATGTCTGGGGGAGTCAGGTCTCCAAGTAGGACTTTTCCCCCAGAAGAGTCACCAGGCTTCTAGGGGGCCTTGGGACCCGACCACACAGAGGTGAGTCCAGGAATAAGGAAGGACCTTGGGGAACACCTGTGCTTGAGAATTTGGGGAAAGAGCCAGTGAAAGAAACAAAAGAGGCCATGGGCACCGCAAGATAAGAATTTGAAGATATCATACTTCAGTCAACCGAGGAATTTCAGGGTGACGAACTGCTGATAGTGTACAAGAACTACCCCTGAAGACAAGGCACTTGACTGGTCAGCTGTGGAGGGTGCAAGACCAGAGGACACCAAAGAATGGTGGCGATATGAGGATTTTGAAAAGTACCGGAGATCTTAGGGAGAAAGATGCTAAAAATCAGGTTGTGGATTGTGACTTGCCTGTGAAATTTTACAAAGTGGTTTTAATCTTAGAAGAGCCTCTGACTGTTCTATGTCTCACTAAACCCTAGGCTAGGAAAACATCACCTTATAGCGATGTTTAGGGGAAAACTGCATCCCCAGTGATAATGGTTTAATCCAGATGGGCCTAATTTTAGTTTGCAGAATAAGCTCCCCCAACATAAAAGGGCCACCCATTAAGTGGCAATAAGAATTTTAACCTTGAACAAATAGCCCAGCAGGACTCCTTCCCAATCAGGCAGAATGCCTCGGAAACCAAGATTTTTTTTAGGAGAAAAAGATCTCCCACACAAAAATGAACCAGCAGGAGAGAGAGATAATAGCCTGGCCTCTCCTGAGTCGTTCTACTTACAAAGTTGAGGTTTTAGGGCCAGTGGGGGTCATACCTTTCTCAAAATCTAACGCATCTCTAAGTATTTTCAAGTCCCAAAAGGAAAGGGCAAACTTGGCACCTTGCAGACAGGCCCACCTCTGTTCCTTCCCCGGCTATAAACAGTCTCCAGATGGGCGGTGAGAACACTTTTACCTCCTAAATAGAACTATCATTAAACCTAGACTCTAATATTTACTCCCTAATAAATATCTTTATCTACACACTATCACATCTCATTGAGCTACTATTTGCTGCATTCTAATTCCTCAGGCCTGGAAGATCTCCAGGAATCGCAACGAACTTATTCCTATTTGTGAATTCTTGCTCCATACTCACCCCAGTACGAAGCTAAGAGGCCAGCACAAAACAATCGATTTTTTCTTGAACTGAATCAAAGTACCTGCTGGTTTTTGAGCATTTCTAGATAGACAGACATACAAATGGCATATATATAAACACACACATATATGTGTGTGTATATTTATATATATTTATATTTATATATACACACAAAGATACATATGGCATCCACTCTAAGTCAACTCCTCTTCGGGACCCCAAATCTGTATTCTTTCTATGTGGCACATGTCACTGTTCTTTGGGATGGTCCCTTTCCTTCCCTCAAGAATCCTTTGTATCAACCAAGGTCCCAGTAGGGAGAAGTCACCCTAGATGGTGAAAAATGGAGACTTTAACTCACATTAACTTTTGGGGCTGTGGGAACAAAACTTGGATGTAGGGCACCAAAAACACACAACAGTCAGAAGCCACTTCCACTTTGAGGGCTGGGGTGATAAGGGGAGGAGATAGTGTCCCCAGAGCCCAGAGAAGCTGGCGCCATGTTCAAGGTGCTGCCCAGGAAAGAAGTTAGTCTGGAGAAGCTCTAGCCAGAGGTGCCAAGGCGGACAGAGGGAGCAGGGAAGAGCTGTTTCTCACCTTCCACCCTGTGATCTCCACAGGTGTACCTGATGCTGCGGACACAACGATCTCAGCTGGGAGGTATTTCCCCAGCCCTCTCCACCTGCCCTTGTGAGCCTCCATGCCCACCGGATATTCACAGTTGGCCTTCTGAATCTGTGAGTTCCTTATCCTTGGATTCAACCAACCGTGGCGTGGATTGAAAATATTTAGAAAAAAAAATTGAAAATGACAATACAATAATTTAAAATAATACAAATAAAAAACACAACATAACAAGGATTTACATAGAGTTTACATTGCATTAGGTACTATAAATACATGCATAGATGATTTAATGTATATGGGAGAATGTGGATAGGTTATATGCAAAATACTACACCATTTTAAATAAGGGACTTTAGCATACACAAATTTTGGCATGGGGGGGTGGTCCTGGAACCAACCTCCTTCGGATAACTATGCTTCTAGCAGTAGCTGTGTTTCTATCATAAAAAAAGATGGAATTATGGTTGTATGACTCTTTTAACCCTCCAGTTTTGATAATTTAATTATATTAGTTTCATCATTTTAAAATAAGAGGAAGAAAAAGAGTACTTTTCAGATGAGATATGCAGTATTCTGGCAGACTTTTGTTAAAAGTCCTAATCACAGGATCTAGCTCAAAAAAGAAAAGCCCACTTACAGATTCTGCTCATACTATTTCCTGTTCTGGAACTGCCCCATTTCAAAAGGATTACTCTCACCAAAGCCAAAGAAGAACCCAGACAAACCACCCAAAAGGAGAGAGAATTTTGCTTATGCTTAAGCCTTCTCTGCACTGCTCTGGCCTTTCTAGAACCAGAAATGCAATGCATGACATTCATGTCAGCCAGTTATATTTCCAGTTTGCCACGCACATGGAGGGTGAAGTGCTTACCATCATGGGGGTTAGCTTTTGCATGTTCAATGTTGCATGCAGCCATTTGGAAAGATTAATTTGATAAGGAATTGCAAAAGGCATTGGACAGCACGTCCCCACGGTACCATTAAGATGAAAAATACTGTGCACAACCAAAATAATACTAACATGCAGCTGTGATTACTCCCTTCTCGACTAATCTCAGTAATCTGCCACACAGCCTAGACTCAGTAATTCTGATCATGTAAAACCCCACAGCCTAAGTGGCAAGTAACTGGTGTGTGTGTGTGTGTGTGTGTGTGTGTGTGTGTGTGTGTGTCTGTGTGTGTACAAAGCAACAATTTTTCTATAGCTCAGTCAAGCAGAGCCTGACTGTATTCTCAGGAAAGAGGGTAAAGAGACTGCTCTATTCCTCAACAATCTCACTTAGTCTATTCCCTCCATCCCCAAATTCCCTATCACAGAGATACCAACCTCCATTCTGGTCACATCCCATATTTAAATGGAGAGATGGATGACAAAAGGAAATACATGGTTCAATTATCCCAGCAGGAGATCAAAGGAAGTTTCCAGCAGGTATAGCACTTGGAAGGAACCAAAAATTGGCAGAATGGCATCTTGATGGGAGGGTGGTTGGGAGCTACGATGTCCCACCCCAGTTTTCTATAGCAGGCTGTCCTCTGGCTGGCTTCCCTGAAATCCCCAATTCGACCCGAGGCTGTTCAAGGGGATACTATTACATCTACAAAGGGTCAACTATTCCCATAAAACCTTTCAATATGGGATTACTGGATAAACTTTCTAGTTTATCAAAATATATATAGTGTGGGACATAGAATTCTTTCACAAAACTCATTTCTTTTTCTCACACTACAAAATACAATGAATTTAAAACTATACTACTGTAAACCTACAAGCATGACTCTAAAGCTATAACTGGTAATGATTCAGGATGATTCCTCCACAATTTTTTTTTTTTTTTGAGTCTGTCTCTCAAACTGGAGTACAGTGGCACAATCACAGCTCACTCACTGCAGCCTTGACCTCCTGGGTTCAGGTGATCCTTCCACCTCAGTTTCCCCAGTAGCTAGAACTGTAGGCGCACGTCACCATGCCCAGTTAATTTTTTGATTTTTTTTTTTTTTGGTAGAGATGAGGGCTTGCCATGTTGCCTAGGCAGGTCTCGAACTCCTGGATTCAAGCAATCCTCACCTCAGTCTCTCAAAGTGCTTAGATTATAGGCATGAGCCACTGTGCCCGGTCAATTCCTCCACAGTTTTTTAAAAACAAATTTGAAGTGTCTAACACTAAGAGGTTTTTGGGGTTTACAAAAGCAGACAGATTCACTGAGCTTATCCAAGTTGTGAATGTTCCTGCTATCATCACCTGAACCACATCCATCCCTTTTTATTCCTAATTTTCCCCTTAACAAGGGAGCAAGGGGAGGGTGCATGCTCTTTTAGGGGTAGGGAATTGAGTTGGTGATTACACAGGACTTTGGGACAAATACTGGATTTGAATCCAGTCCTGCCCTACCCCAGGCATAAGGACAAAGCAAATTGTTTAATGTGTCCAAACCTCACTCATCTCATCTGAAAAGTGAGATACTAATTCACAAAGTTGTGGTAAAAAATTAAAAGAAATATATGTAAAATGTATCAGTCATGTAATAACAATGTACTGCTTACCACGAGTATTTTTTGCTAACAACTTGGCCCTTGCGCTAATGATAATGATTTCTTCTTTTATACATGGCATGGAATCTCTCAGATTGATACCAGGTTGAAAGATCTAGTCTTAAAAAAATAAAATGATGATAAGAAACAAATAAAAGTGCCTTACGTTTCAAAGATCAATGAGCGAACCAGGGTACTTGGTGAGATTTGGTACTTAAGAGAACTCTCAATCCCAGGTTTTCATCAGCATTTTAATAAACAAAGCAGAAGTATTTTACCTATCTAATGACAGGGCAATAAAGGAATTTTCTTAAATTGAGAAGATGCATTTTCATGGCACATTAAATACTAGCTGTCTGCACCTCAATGACTTTTGTACTGAGGGAAACAAAGGTGAAGAGAGTTAGAATTCATTAAGGGTTGCAAATTAATTAGGCTATCTCAACCCCATGAGTCATAGCCATCAATTTACCACCATACACTGGATTTTAATTAGAGGGTTACAAAACTGTTTAAGTACCAAAACCCAATTGTCAAGCCCAATTAAGCAGGTTGATGAAACATACTATGTGGCACAATAAAGATTTCCTTTTGCAAGAGAAGCATAAAATAAAATCCTTGTTCAGGAGCTCACTGGATCCCTCACAAAATACATACTGTAGTAGAATATATATTGTAAAAGTCTTTTTTTTTTTTTAGTTGGAGTCTCACTCTGTCACCCAGACTGGAGTGCAGTGGCCACTCCCAGCCACCGCAGCCTCAACCTGCTGGGCTCCGGCAATCCTTCTGCCTCAGCCTTCCAAGTAGCTGGAACTACAGTCATGCGCTACCACGCCCGGCTAATTTTTTTTTTTGATTTATTGTAGAGATGAAGTCTCGCCAAGTTGCCCAGGCAGGTCTCGAACCCGCAGGCTCAGGCAATCCACTCACCTCAGCCTCCCAAAGCCCGGGATTATAGGCTGAGCCACCGAGCTCGGCTTGTAAAAGTCTTTTATTCTATTTTTTAGTCTATTATTTTAAGTCTACTATTTTAACTCTATTATTCTTTTATTGTGCAAAGGATGTCAGTCTTTGAGACAAAAAATTAATATGGAATTGGACCAAAGATCAATGCACTCATAAGTCAAGAAACAACCCTGAGACTAGGGCAAGATGTGGGTGATAGTTTAGGCTCAGTTTGGCTTTGGCTAACCCTTTCAGGAGGGGTTTCATGACATAACCTCGGGGGTCCAATTCTGTTCCAAGACCCTATAATGAAGACTTAAACTTCCTGATTGTCACAGACACTGGTGCCAAGGAGAACAGTCTGGGCAGGAAAATTAGGCGGAAAAGAATTTGCACCATTTGCATCCTAAGACACCATTTCTGACTGACCTGATCTTCCCTTTCTTTTTTCTTTTTAAAATTTTATAAACCAACCCAAAAAAGCTACTCAGAAAATCACTCAACAGTCTCCTTCCCATAAAGAGCCAATTAATTTTTTAAATTAACTAGAAAATATAAACCACAGAAACAGTTCTCACACCTTCTTCATAAGTGTCTACACGCAAATGGCCTCAACAACACATCAGGCTTATCTCTTTCAGAATATATTGAAAATTC
>NW_007218539.1:22152-31569 GCF_000164805.1 Carlito syrichta | reverse complement strand
CTAATTTTTTTTTTGATTTATGTAGAGATGAGGTCTCGCCAAGTTGCCCAGGCAGGTCTTGAACCCGCAGGCTCAGGCAATCCACTCACCTCAGCCTCCCAAAGCCCGGGATTATAGGCTGAGCCACCGAGCTCGGCTTGTAAAAGTCTTTTATTCTATTTTTTAGTCTATTATTTTAAGTCTACTATTTTAACTCTATTATTCTTTTATTGTGCAAAGGATGGCCTCAACAACACATCAGGCTTATCTCTTTCAGAATATATTGAAAATTCTTCGCTTCACTTTGGCGAGAAAAATATCAACATTCATATTCATTCCAGAACTGGGTCCATTTCCTTCCAAATATATAACAGTAGTTGCCATCCCACTCTGGCTAGATTGCTGTCCTGACCCACCCCCAACCCACTCCCCAAAATTCCCTGACCTACAAGAGCTAGGAACATTCTTCATACTCTTTTGGTGGTGGTACTTTTTAAGAAGCTGACAAGAAAACAACTTGAGCCAGGTCAGCTCATTTTGAGGGGAGAATATTCTACTTTTAGTTTCTCCATCCTTTCCCATCGTACATGTCAGCATATGCATATACACATGTATACTAATTATAACATGTTAGCCAAAGAACCCTAGAGAACACAACTTTGCATGAAGCAACAGAAACAAAAAGGCAATGACCCCTCCCCTCAGTCTTCCTCTTGCCCTTGAATCACTGATTATTCATTTAAATATTCAATCACTCAAAATATGGTTACCTGTAATTGAAGAGTTTGTTCTTCCTAGTGGTGTCATGAAGCTGAAGGGTGTCCCTGTCACCATGAGTGTGGCTAGAGGTGTCAAGAGCATTGCAATCAGAACTGCTTGGGTTCACACACCCAGAGTAGAGGACCATGAGAGAACACAAGAAATGCAAGAGCTTGAGGATACTTTCAGAGAGTCTCCTAGAAAGCATGATCATCTCAAAAAGGGAAGCAAGAATGACAGTCATGTGCTAAGTTAGGAGGATGTAAGATGAGAAAGAGAGGACCTAAAGAGAGGGCAAAGGCTGGAAGCAGCAGGAAAGGGTAAGTTTAACATGGGAGCCCCAAATCTGGGAGGGCTTGTATATAATGTTTACTTACTCCAAAGAAGTCACCCAGAGATCCAGCAGGAAAAGACACTGGTTTATTAAAATTTACAGGAGGCACCGATGGTGGTCAGTTGGTGAAGAATCCACACCTTGGGGCAGTACAGTAAGCAGTTTTATAATCAAGCAAGTTAATTATTAAAATTGCTATATGGTGTTTACAATTGCATTGATTAAAAATGACAACTACATTGTGTTCAGCTTTGCTTGTTCACTTGCCTCCCATGACTGATTACTGGGAATATGCACACCCTTCTGAGACCTGCCTTAGCCAAAGGCCATGCCCTGAGGGAGGGGACAGAAAGAAGCCAGGTATGGGGGGAGACAGTCAATGTTGAATGATACCTCCCAGTACATTTTGCAAATGCATGTCAAAGACCCATTCAGGGTCATCAGAAACCCCAGCCCAAGCTTGTGAATGCTGGTGCTAGGTCCCACTATGTGATTATCGTGACTTTCATACAACCAATCAGTCATCACAAATGCTCAATTTCTGAAACAAGGAAGAAAAAAACCATTGTTGCATCAAGCTGATGCCTTACTTTTTGGAAACTCTGAGTCACTGGCAAGTGAAGAAAAGGAGATGGTGGTGATGTCTCAGGTGAGGCATGGGGGGGCAGACAGCCTCCATCCTGACAGGGGGGAGAGGAACCCCTTCTGGAATCCAAGGGGCCTAAATCCCCTTGTACCTGAGAAGAATAGAAAAGAATCCACCTGCTGGAACACACTCCACATGTCTCCCAAGACATCTCTTCTCACCATTCTTCCTATGAAAATGGCACTAAAACACATTTCTCTATGTTAAGTGGCATCTCTGTGCAGTGATTATTTAGATTAAAAAACAGAATAAGCCAGGCTCAGTGACTCAGCCTGTAACCCTGCGCCTCTGGGAGACTGAGGTGAATGGATTGCCTGAGCCCACGGATTCGAGACCCGCCTGGGCAACTTGGCGAGACCTCATCTCTACAATAAATAAAATAAAATAAAAATTAGCCAGGCATGGTAGCGCGCGCCTGTCGTTCCAGCTACTTGGAAGGTTGAGGCGGAAAGATCGCCGGAGCCCAGCAGGTCGAGGCTGCGGTGGCCGGGAGCGGCCACTGCACTCCAGTCTGGGCGACAGAGTGAGACTCCAACTCAAAAATAAATAAATAAATAAATAACAGAATAACTTCATCTCTGCTTACTTCTGTGAAAAGAGAACTGTGGGGCTTCCCTAGAAATTTACCCTCAGCATAGCAGTTACATAGCACTAGCATTGGAGCCCAGCTGTCCAAATTTGAATCCTCATCTCACCCTTGCAAGCCATGTAAAACTGGGCTATTTATTTATTTATTTATTTATCTTTATTATAAAGATGTGGGGTACAATTCAGGGTTAGGTATACAAACATTGATTATGCAGGTACCCTCGTGGATGAGGTCTGCTCCTCCCTCCCCTAGCAGTTTCCCTCAGCTGCCGATCCCACCCCACTAAAACTGGGTCATTTATTAAACACCTTTGGACCTTAGTTTCTTTACCCATAAAACACTAGTAACAATCTCTAGCTCAAGGAGTTGCTGTGTCTTGAGGGACCTGATACATATAAAGCATTCAGACCCACAGCAGGTGCTTACTGACTTGTACACTTTCAGTAAGTTGCTCTCGTCACCGCTGCCTTCTGAGCTCTTCATGTTTGTCACTTATGGGGATGAAAGCCTCAGACAGTAGTCTGAGAAGAGGCACCTAGACTTTAAAGAGAAAAAAGCCATCAAACCAAATCCAGGGCTATGAGACTCCTCGCTCCAAACCACATGGAGAAGGCCACGACCCCTAGAAATGGGAGGCCGCTTGATCTACAACTGAGACGGAACTCAAGGGCCAATAAGGAAGCGGAAGCCAACAGAGTTCTGGGAAAAGGGGGCTTGCCACATCCAGGAAGCCACCTTCAACCCCTACTCTAAAACAGCTAGCAGCCTTTTAACAGCCCAGCATTCAGAGGCACAAGCGCCCCGTGACCTCACAGCCTCCTCCCCTCCCCTGCCTCCACTCTGGTCACACTGGCAGCCTGGCTGCTGCCCTTGGCCTAGTTCTCTGCTCCCTCCATCCTCCCCATCTTTGTAACTTTTTCATTATTGAGCATGTAACTGCTATTTCTGTCCTCCTCCGTTCCTTTCTGGCTTCATTTTTCTCCATAGCACCTCTCACAGTCTAATATGTATTTTCTTTCTCTCAGGTTCCATAAGGGTAGGGGTTTCTGTCTGTCTGTTCACTGCTCTCTCCACAGAACCTAGAGCAGCACCCGGAATGTAGTAGGTGCTGAATAGGTGTGCTACAAGATTTCCGTACAGGAAACTCACACTATTGCTTGGCAGATAGAAAGGCTAAATGATAACATAAGCACATCACTAAACTCTCCTTGCCCTGCTCCAGAATGAAGTCACATTTTGGATGCCCTCATTGAAATCTAAGCAAAATTTCTCAACTACTGCCAGGAGCAGAACCAAGGAACAATGAAAAACCTTGAAATGAAAAACAAAAGCATGTCATGCAGCCAGGAGAGGGTTGGATCAGGGAAAGGTATTCATCTCGAACAGAAACCACAATCACTGCCTAGCCATGGAGTCTGAAGCAACATCTACAAAAGCATGTGTCCACTGAGCTCTCATGAGGCAGTAATCATGAAAGTAATGCCCAGAGAGCAGTAAGTAGGGTGGCCAAATGACCTATACGACCTCTCGACTGTCACCCATATGGAAATCACAAGGTGGAAAATCTCACTCCACAAAATGTTTCAAGCAAGACACAATCCTCCAAGTTTATTTGGAAGAACTATGAATTTGTTGACCACTTCCAGGTGCGGTGGCTCAAGCCTGTAATTCCAGCACTTTGGGAGGCTCAGGTGAAAGGATAGCCTGAGCCCACAGGTTTGAGACCAGCCCGGGCAACTTAGTGAGACCTCGTCTCTACAATAAATTTAAAAAATTAGCCAGGCATGGTAGTACACGCCTATAGCTCCAGCTACTTTGAAGGCTGGAGCAGAAGGATCGCCAGAGCCCAGTGGGTCAATGCTGGGATAGCCATGAGCATGCCACTGCACTTCAGCCTAGGCAATGGAGTAAGACTCCAACTCAGAAAAAAAAAAACCTCTAAGAAATTTCTTGTTAAAAAAAAAAAAAAAGTCCAAAAGTATGGGATAAAGATCCAAGACTCTCACTTAAAAAAATAAGAGAGTATGGGGGCAATTTTGATTGGATTCATACATAGATGTTTGTTTAGAATTATCTACAATGTGAAAGTATCTATAATGTGCCAGGCACCAAGGATGGCATGTAAACACACGAACATGTTTCCATTTGTAGCTGAGGCAATGATTGTATAGAATCACTCAGCTGGTAAGCAGCAGAGTCCACTGCCCAGCTTGGGAGCCCAGCTGTACACAGTGACCTATCTACACTGTAGACACTTCAGGGCCGAGACACTTCATGGTGGATGCCTGGACATTCTCCAGCTAGAACTTGAACGACAGGCTCCAAAACTGTGAGCTCTTCCTGCAGATATTTTCATTCTGTTATAACCACATCACATGTAGAGGCATTTATTAAATCTAACCATTCAATTTCTATCCCCCTGGACACAGAGATAGAAAGAGACAGCAACTTCACGCTCTTGGTCTAATGGATTCTCAAGTGATGATTGCAAATGGAACCATCTAGTAAAACCCCTAGACAAGTTACTTAATCTCTCTATTCCTCCATTTCCTCTTAGAAGGTGACAGTCAAATGATTTAATAGAGCCGGGCTCGGTGGCTCAGCCTGTAATCCCACGCCTTTGGGAGGCTGAGGTGAGTGGATTGCCTGAGCCCGCGGGTTCGAGACCCGCCTGGGCAGCGAGACCTCATCTCTACAATAAATCAAAAAATCAGCCGGGCGTGGTAGCACGTGCCTGTAATTCCAGCTACTCGGAAGGCTGAGGGGGAAGGATCGCCGGAGCCCAGAGGGTCGAGGCTGCGGTGGCCGGGAGCGGCTACTGCACTCCAGTCTGGGCGACAGAGACTCCAACTCAAAAAAAAGAAAAAAATGATTTAATAGATTAAAGTGCTCAGAACAGCACTCAGCACAGAGTCCATGCTCAATGAATGTTAGCTACCATTAATATTTTTATAAACGTGTAAAATTGGAATAGTTAATTAATAAATAGTAATCATTAAAAAAGAGAATTGCTTTTTCAAACATTTATCAAAAATGAAAAGTCAAAATTTTAGTTTAAAATAAATGTTCCTCCCAGGGAAGACTTTTGTGCATAGGCTTCAGATTTCTTAAAATAAGAGCTCAAAATGTCAATAATGAAGAGCAAGCAAGGCTTTAAGGACCTCCAGACAGGGTTCAAGATTTGGGGCATCAATCCTAACACGTTTTATAGTTAAGTCAAGGTACACAGATATCACTCCAAGTCTTTGGATGGTACTTAAAGGGCTGCTATCCCTTCTTTTCTTTGGAGATCCTTTAATCTCAGACCAAGCTTAAGTTAGTTTGGCTAGGACTGCCATAAACCAAGTACCACAAACTCAGTGGTTTGAACAACAGAAATGGATCAACTCAATTCTGGAGGCCAGAAGTCTGAGACTGATGACTAAACTCTGATCTTTTTTCTTTACCTCACCAAATTCCTAACTTTTAATGTCTACTTTACAACCTGGCTCTGGCATAACATCACATAACAGATAAGAAGAAAAATCAAAGTATGTTATGACCCTGTAAAGCTGTCTTTTGGGGACTCTGGCACCTTTTAAGACACTAACCAACACTCTCTGAAGTCCATCACCACCCCTGAAGCTTGGCTCCCTAATCCTTCCTCAGCTACTCATTTCCTTGACTACTTTCAAATTCCTCAGATAACTCTAGGGCTGACAAATTGCCACTCAATAAATCTTTGAATCTAGCAATAACCTGCAAACCCTCCCTCACTGGAAATGTCCTGCCTTCCTGCGGGGAACCAATGAAAATTTCACATATATTGATTGGTGGTTATTTTGTAACTTCTGCCTCTCTAAAATGTATACTACCAAACTGCAATTCAACCACTCCAAACACATGCTCTCAAGATTTCTTAGGGCTGTGTCCTGGGCCTGGTCACTCACATTTGGCCAGAGCAAACCATCTTAAAATATTTTAGAGTTTGGCATCTCTCATCACCAAAATAAAGGTGTCCATTGGGCTGGTTCCTTCTGTGGGCTGAAAGAGGGAATTGATTCCAGGCCTCTCCCCTAGTTGCTGGTGGTTTGAAGGAAATAATTGACTTTCCTTGGCTTCTGTTGCATTACCCTGATCTCTGTCTTCATGTTCACATGGCATTCTTCTATGTTCATGGATGTGTCCACATTTCCCTTTTTTATAAGGACATCCATCACATTGGATTAGGGCCAGTTGTATCTCAGCATCACCTCATCTTAATTAATTAAATCTGCAACAACCCTATTTCCAAATGAGTTCAATTCAGATGTACTGGGAGTGACTCTGACATGTGAATTCAACCCATAACAGAGTTGTTGACAGAATCCAGGACTGGTTGGCCAGGGCTGAGGCAGGGGCCCTTCTCAAAATGCAGGAATCAGAAAAGGGAAAATAAGTTACTTCCGGCTGCTTCATGGGCTTTTCCCTTTGGTGGGATACATGTTCAAACTTTTGGGAGAATCCAATCAGGATAGTGATCCAGTAAGCCAATCAACAAATAGGACATACAAATGAAATAATTATGTAATTATTATGTATAATTACTGTGTGTAACAAGTAATGCTAACTGCCACCTCCAGCTACAAAATATCCAATCAAATGGATAATGCCAAACTGCTGCCTTGTATGGGAGACAAAGAAACTAAAATGTACACAAGGCAACGCCTCGCTGCATTCAGGGCTCAGCCTTTGGACGGGAATCCGCTGAGCCAGTGCCTGCACGAATAAACACTATTTCCTGGCAAAGTAGCCTCCGTGTCCTGTCTCTCTCTGTAAAGATTCCCACTACAAGGATGCAGTGGGACTAGTGCAGCAGTAGAACTCCAAGTTCAGTCACAAGATAGCGGTGAGCACCAGTGTGGGCTGTGACTGAGATCTTCAGTTAACCATAGTAATGTAATAAGTGGGGCAGAGGTTATTAGAGCAAGTCACCTTAAGTCAAGCATCTCCTATATTTGGTAATTCAATCCACCAGAAAAATCTCAAAGGCTCCAATTTTCCTTTCTACATCTACAAACAGTAGACAGAGTGGCATTTCCTTTCCCGTGAGACACGGGCAAAACAAGGAGGTGGGGACATAGAGGTCTAAATAGGATCAATCTGTGACAAGATCTAGACTGTGAGTCCTGAGAAACCACAGCCTTTGAAGTCCTAAAAAAAGACAAATAAAATATCTACTCTTAGCTTTAAACCAAAGGATCATCCCCATCTGGGAAGCTAGGTTGAGCATACCATCCATACAAAACCTAACCACTACACAACTCGGTCACCAGTGTCAGTCTCTGTGCACATCCAGGTGCAAGTCCTCGTATCAAAAGTCAATGAAGACGCAAGAGAAACTGGATACACAGTTAAATCACACAGGGCATGAAGGAACTCTGTCTCCCAACTTTTCTAAAAGTGGAATGCTAAGCACCCTCTATAAGAAAGGAGTTCCTTAACCAAAGAGGCCCAAATACTACCCCAGGCTCATGGCTGATGAGATTCCCTTTGTAACAAAGATTCAGTTTGGCCACATGATGTAAAAAACTTGAAAGACTCCAGGGACATCCTCCTGGGCACTGATGAAGAGGTATTCAAACAAATAACAAGAGGGATGCACTTCAAATCCAATTACTGCAGAGTGTTTATATTTAATTTACTTTTAGGAGGAAAGCAACCTCATAGTGTTCCCTGTTGTGTAATGTAAAAAATAACCCTGTCAGTTACAATCTCTCTGTAAATTGCCACATCCAAAAGGAATAAAAACATTACCGAAGAAAAAAATTGAACATGAGTTCCTTCAATCTCTGCTAGATTCCTACCCGACTTGTAACATTTCCATAAGCCAAAGACTACTTATCTTCTGGTCCTATAATTGACATTTCTGGAATGAAGAGAATTCGTCACATGAATGTGGAGACTCTTGGTGTTTTTCCAAAAATCCTATTGCATGTAGAGCCCTGAGCAGAACCTGGAGAATCAGCCGAACCACAGCCATGGAAATTTGGTAAGTTGGTAATGGAACCATTCGGTGGCAACTTCAAAGTTAAGAGTGAGTCAGGGAATAAGAAAGGAGGGGGAACAAGATATTTGATTCTGCAATTAAAATTAAAAAGGCACCTTCCACCACTGCTTATACGACAATCACACCTGGTCACATTATCAGATCAGAGAAGAAAAGCCAAACAAAAGAGACAGTTATCACCTAAAGGTCCAAACTGCAGTTCCTAAACCAGATGGAACTTGGAGTAGCATTGCTGCTGAAAGAGACAACAAGGCCATCCTCAGGGACAAGGAGAGGACACTGAACTGGCATGTGCCATCAACCAAGGCAACCACCACTTCTCCCAGGAGAGTCTTCCATTCACACATTTATTAGATGTCTACTGTGTACAAAGAACATATGCTAGATAGGGTAGAAGAGTACCCTTACAGGAGAACAAGGGCCACAGAATTTTTCCCCGGCTAGTGGCAGATCAAGAAAAGCTGCATGGAAGAAGTGACATTTGAACTGATACAGAATGGTGCCAAGCAAATATGCAAGAGAAGAAGGAGGCCATTCTGCCGGAGACCAGCTCCAGCCGGGTTCAGGGTCCCCCAAAGGTGGAGACGGCGTCGGCGATTGGGGGGAAGAAGAAAGAGAGAAAGAGAGAGAGAGAGAGAGAGAGAGAGAAAGAAAGAGACTGGACTCCAGTCTAGTGAAGAAACGATGTGTGTCATTGGGAATTACAACGGGTCTTTTATCCACAAAGTCAGATGTGGGAGGGGCATCCCCCACCCACCAGAAATCTTAATCCATGAAAACTTAATTAATGATTGCCTTTAAACCCTTTTCATATGATAATCTTCAAATCCCTAACAAAGGATAACCTAATCCGTGACTGACATATTCTATAAACCTTTTTCATCCTAAACTGATTGATTTATGCCAAGTTAAACAATTCTATAGAAGCTTAAGTATTTACTTTACAAACAAAAGTGGCCCATCCCAGAATGTTTGGAATGTGGCCCAGTCCAAAGTTCACAGTGGGCTACCTGCAAGTAACCCAGCCGCATTCTTTCAACAAAATGGCTGTCTTCTAAAACTATATTCTACAATTTACACCT
>NW_007218539.1:20681-21764 GCF_000164805.1 Carlito syrichta | reverse complement strand
GTTTTGAGCTCACAGGAGCTTAATCTGGTTAGTGCTGAGTAGAAAGGGGGAAGAAATGGGGTCAAATAGCTCCCAAACGCATCCTAGTGGTCTCGGGGTCAACGGCCCTTCCTGATCCCTAACGTTCAGTGGGCCTCCGTAGCTGGCTCCCAACACCATTCCCCACGGAAAAAAAGGGGCAGTTAGACCAAAATGTAGGGTTCATGGAGGGTCATAAACAGCAGACTAAGGAGAAACAGGTTTAGTTAGTAGGGAATAGGGGCCCCTTCATGCTAGAGAGAATAAGACGTGTGCCTTAAAATGTTTACTCTATTACCCAGCAATTCCAAGGATGCACAGAAGAGGCTATTACAACAGATCATGAACAAGGTCATGACATCCAGAAGTCAGAGGCAGCAAGCAAAAAGACAGTGGGGATTCAGGTGAGCTCTGCAGTACAGAGAGAATACACAGGCCCCAGGCACTGCAAAGGGAATAAGAGATGGCAGTGATCAAAAGATCTAAAAATCGACCTTCCATATGACCCCACAATCCCCCTACTAGAAACGTACCCAGAAGAACTCAAATCACTCTATCAAAAAGATACCTGGACACGTATGTTTATCACAGCATTGTTCACAATTGCAACAACATGGAACCAACGGTGCTGCCCCTCAAAAGAGAACTGGATAAAAAAAAAATGTGGTACATATACAAGATGGAATATTACACAGCCATAAAGAAGAACAAAATCATAAACTTCACAACAACCCTGGGTGGACTTAGAGTCTATAATACTGAGTGATCTTTCACAGAAACAAAGAACTGAGTATCACGTGTTCTCACTCATAAGCAGACCCTGAACAACTATCATAATTCTATAAGAAAAGGATTGCGGGGGTAAAGAGGGGTGGGGTGGTGGGATTGGCAGTAATGGGTATCTGCCTGGGGAAGGGGGGGCACACCTCATCAACAAGGGTACCTGCATAATTAACATTTGTATACCTAACCCTGAATTGTACCCCACATCTTTAAAATAAAAAATTAGCTGGGCTTGGTGACTCAGCCTGTAATCCCGCGCCTTGGGAGGCTGAGGTGAGTGGA
>NW_007218539.1:14409-20442 GCF_000164805.1 Carlito syrichta | reverse complement strand
GCGGCCACTGCACTCCAGTCTGGGCGACAGAGTGAAACTCCAACTCAAAAAAATTAAAAAATTAAAAATTAAAAGCTAAAAGAAAAGAGAGGCCGGGCTCGGTGGCTCAGCCTGTAATCCCAGCCCTTTGGAAAGCCAAGGTGAGTGGACTGCCTGAGCCCACATGTTCAAGACCCGCCTGGGCAACTTGGCGAGAACTCATCTCTACAATAAATCAAAAATGAGCCGGGTGTGGTAGCACGTGCCTGTAGTTCCAGCTCCTTGGAAGGCTGAGGCGGAAGGATGGCCGGAGTCCAGCAGGTCGAGGCTGTGGTGGCCGGGAGTGTGCCACTGCACACCAGTCTGGGCGATGGAGTGAGACTCCAACTCAAAAAAAAAAAAAAAGAAGAGAAGGCAGTGGTCAAAAATGAGCCCAATACTCATTCAACATTCATGGAGTGCCTGTTGTATACAGCACGCTGGTGATACAAACATGAATGAGACATGCCCCTAATCCGCAAGAAACCTGGACGAGATAGAGAATCAATCGTCACAGTATTAACAACAGCAACTATATGATCTGGTCTTCAAGGATAATAGACTTGCTTTTGCTCATCAGCCACTTCTGAAACTTCTGAAACTTCCATCATCTTTCATACCTTCTCCCACCCTTCAGGTCCAAGCCCAAGTGATTCTCATTTTTTTTCTGCTGAGAAATGTTGGCAAGTTATACCCAATCTAGTCCTGCGAAGTTTAAAGTTAGGGTCCCCATTTTCAGACAAGGACCTAGTAGAGACACAGAAGACCAAGTCACTTGCTGTAGACCACACAGCCCATCAATAGTCAAACTGGCTTGTCTGTCTTTAACTCTGTGTTCTTACCTGCCTCCCCTCCCTGAGATCTTCCACCCAACCCTTCCTTCCACGCTCAGAATATTCAGTTCAGCCTGACCACAGTCACTTGGCATCTGAGCTACTCTGGCTACTCCTAATTACACTCCCCTGGTCTGCTTCTCCCTGTTCTCACCCAATGCTTCTAGATAAATGTGCCCCAGAACAGGTTTGCATCACACCACTCTTCCAGTTACAAATGTTCAATAGCTCTCCAATGCCTAGCAAATAAACCTCAAATTCTACAACCTGACATTCAGGGACTCCAGCCATGAGTCAAATGCCATTGGTTAACTATGTTATTACTTCCCATTTAGCTCTCAGAAGCAACAACCATCTTATGTTTTCCTGTAGCCATCACAGTCCATACATATACACATATAAGATAGTCATTTAAGTAGATGATAGAGAAATATATAACTTCCTCCCTATATATAAATGTATATTTGTATAGAGAAATAGATATAAATAGATAGATGTATATACAATAAGTCCCCTTCATAAGAACTTTCAAGTTGCAAACTTTCAAAGATGTGAGCATGCATTTGCGTGTCCAATCACATAAGTTAGTTCACATGTCTGGTATACATTGTCATGTGCTGTATTGTAAGATTAAAAAAGGTTTTCTTTATTTTTTTAATGTATTATTAGTGTTAAAAGTATTATAAACCAATTACAGCACATTACTATATAGCCGATTGTGTTAGTCGGGTACCTAGGTTAACTCTGTTGAACTTATGAACAAATTGGACTTACAAATTCCATTCCATCCTTGGAATGGAATTCATCTGTATGTAGGGGACTTACTGTATACTATATACCCTTGGGAATGAAATAATTAGAAAAGCAATGTCACAAGTATCATCTTTTCTGACAGATTGCTCTACTCAGGTTTTTCCCAAAGCTACCTAAGCATCCTCAGGCTCCAGGAGCTTTTGTTTCACCGGTAATACAAGATAGGAGTTTTTAAGAAGACAGAACAGTAAGTGCTCGATACTGGGGTTATATGGTACAGATTAAGTTGCTAAGAGTTCTGAGAAGAGAGAAATTCGTGTGAACTGACAGAATCTAGCTTCAGAGGTGGATTCAAACTTGAGTTGGCCCTGAAAGGAGAGGGAAAAATTTAGACAGGTAGGTGAGAGAGAGACAGGTACTTTGCAGATACTTGGAAAACATGCAAATTTCCTAAAAGTTCTGCTGTGATTCTAACTGCATTCACTTAAGATTACATTAGGAAACCCCTTTCAGGAGAGCAGAACCTGACAGTTACAAGGACACCAGGCATAACACCACACCACTCCCTAAGGCAGATTGGAAAAAAAGAGCAGCCCAAGCAATGAGTCCCCTCCCCCTCTGCCATTAAAATGTCCCAGGAATTAAGAACTGGTGAGGTTAACACTTAAAAATGCACATGGCACAGTGCTGTCTGCAGTATTATTTGGAGGAGCTCTCCTAAGAAAGCACTCTGATAAAAAGCTTTGTATGTTCTGGGCCTGAAGGATGTGAGGACCTAAGGTGGTGAGAATATTCAGCATAAGTGGGAAGAGGGCAGGAAAGGAGGGCAGAGGGTAGAAGGTAAGCCAAGTCCAAGTCTAACGACTGTTAGTTATTGCTTCTCCAATCAATCAGTCTGGATCCAGGCAGTTCAGAACATCTGCTACAGCAGGGCTGATCATTTCTAGTGCCTAAAAGCTTGATTCATAAAAAATTGAACACCGCGACGCTGACTCTGGGATTTTTTACATGCCGTGGTTTAACTCAGTAAGATGCTGGCTGCCTTGTAGTGAGGCGATCAAGCCCCATGAAAGCCATTCAGTCACCACACAGCCTTCCTGGAGCATTCCTGCAGGGGAAGCATAGAAACCAACATGCCAGACAGAATAAGAGAGTCCTTTAATAAAGTCTTCAGGTTCTCCGGGTGGAGAATTTAAAGGTCATGGGCAACAACTTAAACGAAGAGGCAAGAAAAAAAAAATCCAGTTATAGGTTTTACTCTTGAGCAATGGAAAAGACAAGATGGCAGAAATCCCCACCCCACTCAGCAGCAGAAAGCATGTATATCTGGCTCACGCCTGAAACATTTTTAATCTGCATCATTTTGGTTTACAAGGCAGAAAAGAAGGACCTAGAGGGAGGAAGAAAGAGGAGGAAGGAAGAGAGAGGGGAGAGAGAAGGAGGTGAGGAGAGAGAAAGAGAGGGAGAGGAGAGAGAGAGGGGGAAATGTTGAACATTAAAGCAACCTAAAGGTTCTCTGTTTCATCACCAGGCTTATTTTATTCTGTTACATGTGGACCTTAACTTTACTGTGCGTTTCCAAAGAGTGTGATGCAGTCTGCCTTCTGCTAGGTGGTAATTACATCCCATAACTTATTAAATAAGAAATCCCATTTCAAAAAAAAAAAGTCTTTACAACTAAAAATAAAAATGGAAGCTAGCTATTTATATGCTGCCTGTCACTGTGCCCTCTCACACACACAGCGGGATAAAAACAAAGACATATGTGGCACAAAAAGCTACTCTCCAGTTCCCCCAAGAGCCCAGGATACAGCAGAACTGTAAATTGGGGAAGCAAACCCATTGGCAGAAATCCTACTTGCTGAGTTTGTTAATTTAGGTCCATTTCCAGCCACTAGTTTAGATTATCAGCAAGTAAATATCATTTCATCAAACATACAAATGTGCCAAATTCAGAAGGAAGCAGGGTGCCCAATTCTCTGAATTCCATAGAATCTGCAGAATATAAAGTATAATGCAACATGGGCTCAAAGACTCTATCCATTTCTCTAGCCATCTATCTCTCTAACCATCCATCTATCTAGCCACCTATCTATCTATCTATCTATCTATCTATCTATCTATCTATCTATCTATCTCTTTCTATCTCTTTGTTTCTTTCTCAGCGGATGAAAGAATGACAAGGAGAGGTTTGGCAAAGCAGCAAGATAATAGGTTTCACTGATCAAAAAAGAAAAGATGGAAAATCTACAGAGGATACCAAAAAACACATATATACATTTTAAGAAAGGAAAAAACTGTATTAAAATTGTAATACTCAATGGTGTCACATTTGACTTCTGCAATTACAAGAAGTGCTCAAAATGGTTACCATCAGCGTCCAGACACTTCTGATTATGGCAAACAACACTTAAAGTGCATATACTTTTGGGGGGTACCTCTGGTATTTCCAGTCAACTTGGTGCATATTCTGAATTGCAATATGTGCAAATGTATGATCAATTACACAGAAAGCATAAACTGTGTAACTGAACCTCCACTTACCCACTTGCCAGAGTAGTGGACACACTATTCTCTCTGTAAAATGCCCTGCCCCAACTAGGCTACTCTCTCAAGGGGCTCACTCAATCCTACTGTTACCAGTTTTTAGCCAAGAAACGGTGTTGTCTGCTCCCAAAGCTGTTTATGCCAGTGACCAGTTGTATTTATTAGTACCAAATATTTACAGTAGTCATCATAGCTAGCACTTGCTGTGTACCTGACATTGTTCTAAGAATTTTACTTGTATTGACATGATTTCCACAGCAATCCTGTGTGGTATACATGATCGTTAACCTTAATTTACCAATGAAAAAAGTGAGGTCACAGCCCAGCTTTAAGCTAGCAAGTAGCAGAGCTCAGATAAGAACCTAGGCAGACTGGCTCCACAGTTCATGTTTTTAACCATGGGCTTTGCTGCCTAAATATCAGGCAAACTGATAAACAGGAGGGCAAAAAGAAACAGAGTTGCCTTTTTTTTTTTTGAGTTGGAGTCTCACTCTGTGGCCCAGACTGGAGTGCAGCGGCCGCTCCCGGCCACCACAGCCTTGCCCTGCTGGGCTCCAGCGATCCTTCTATGAATTGGATTAAATGCTTTGGAAAGATCTACTAGTTCTGTCTTCTGTCAAAAAAAGAAGTTGACTGCACGTTAGGTGTGGGCAAGATAATCATGAAAAACAGGGAGAAAAAAATCATTAAAAATGTAGAATTCAGGGCTCAGATGACCTTAAAGTATGTATGTACTGACTCTACTTTAACCACAAGCAGACTGGGAATCTGAAGCAACCTGTTCTGGATATGGTTCATAACAAGAAGTTTAACTCAGAACTCCTATCATTGAATCCACATTCCAAGAAAGGATTTACGTTTTAGGTGTAGACATATCAACTTTAAACATATGAAACATTGTCTCGTTCCAGTTTTCAGGGGAATATTTCCAGTTTCTGTCCATTTAACAATATGCTAACTGTGGGTTTATCGTAGACGGCACTTAGTATTTTAGGTATGTTCCTTCTATACCTACGGTTTTTATCAAGAAGGGATGCTGGATTTTATCAAGTCTTTTCTGCATCTAATGATATAATCATGTGGTTCTTGTTTTTACATCTGTGGATGTATTTCATGATATTTATGGTCTTGCGAATGTTGAACCAGCCCTGCATCCTGAGGATGAAGCCTACTTGGTCATGGTGGATGATTTTTGAGATGTGTTTTTGGATCCGATTTGCTAGAATCTTGTTGAGGATTTTTGTATCTATGTTTATAAGGGATATTGGCCTGTAGTTCTCTTTTTTTGTTGGATCTTTACCTGGTTTGGGTATCAGTGTGATTTTAGCTTTGTAAAATGATTTGGGGAGAATTCCATCTTTCTCAATTGCCTGGAATTCTCCCTTCTCACCATCCTTCCTTACTTCCTTCCTTTCTTGAGTTGGAGTCACTCTCTGTTGCCCAGACTGGAGTGCAGTGGCACACTCACGGCCACCCCAGCATCGACCTGCTAGCCTCTGGTGATCCTTCCGCCTCACCCTTCCAAATAGCCAGAACTATAGGTGTGCGCTACCATGCCCGGCTAATTTTTGATGTAATGTAGAGAGGAGGTCTCACCAAGTTGCCCGCCTGGTCTCGAACCCATAGGCTCAGGCAATCCACTCGCCTCAGTGTCCCAGAGTGCTGGGATTACAGGCTGAGCCACCAAGCCCAGCCTGGAATACTTTCAATAAGACTGGTATCAGCTCCTCCTTGTACGTTTTGTAGAATTCTGCTGGAAAGCCATCCAGTTCAGGGCTTTTTTTTTTGTAGGTAGTTTTCTTATGATAGAGACAATTTCCTGGAAGACAAGGCTGCCCACTCTCACCCCTCTTGTTCAACATTGTGTTGGAAGTCCTAGCTA
>NW_007218539.1:0-13941 GCF_000164805.1 Carlito syrichta | reverse complement strand
AATCAACATTGTTAAGATGTCCATCCTACCAAAGGCAATCTGCAGATTCAACGCAATACCCATTAAATTACCAACATCGTTCTTCTCAGACCTTGAAATGACAATACAGAAATTCATGTGGAAACATAAATGGCCACAAATAGCTACAATAACCTTAGCAAAAGAAACAAAGTAGGAGGTATCACACTTCCAGACTTCAAACTTTATTATAAGACTACAATAATCAAAACAGCCTGGTGTTGGTACAAGAACAGGCACATAGACCAATGGAACACGATAGAGATTCCAGAAGCAAAGCCTCCTTTTCTCAACCAACTCACCTTTGACAAAGCCTCCAACAACAACCACTCTGGAGAGGAGACCTATTTAATAAATGGTGCTGGGAAAACTGGTTGATCACATGCAGAAGATTGAAACAGGACCATACCTATCGCCATACACAAAAATTAACTCTATATGGATCAAAGACCTAAACGTAAAATCTCAAACTATAAGAATCTTAGAAAATGCAGGAGACACCCTTATGGAAATTGGAACTGGCAACCAATTCCTAATCAGAACCCTAAATGCCCAATCCTTAAGAAATAATATAGACAAGTGGGACCTCATCAAACTGACGAGCTTCTGCAAAGCAAAAGAAACCATCAAGAAAGTGGGGAGACAGCCCACAGAATGGGAAAAAAATATTTGCCAACTATATATCTGACATCTAGGATCTACAAGGAACTCAAACATGCTGAAAGGAAAAAAGCAAGCAGCCCCATTAAAAAGTGGGCAAAAGACATGAATAGACACTTCTCAAAAGAAGATGTATGCCAACAGACACATGAAAAAGTGCTCAGCTTCACTCATCATCAGAGAAATGCAAATCAAAACTACACTGAGATACCACTTCACCCCAGTAAGAATGGCCATCATTAATAAAACAAACAACAACAGATGCTGGCGAGGATGAAAAGAAAAAGGAACGCTTCGCTACTGCTGGTGGGAATGCAAACTAGTGCAACCTCTTTGGAAGACAGTGTGGTGATTTCTGAAAGAACTAGAAATTGACCCTACATATGACCCAGTAATTCTCCTATTGGAATATACCCAGTGGAACTCAAGTCATTCTACCAAAAAGATACCTGTACATGCATGTTTGTTGCAGCTCTATTCACAATAGCAAAAACACGGAATGTACCATGCTGCCCCTCAAAGCTGGACTGGATTTTTTAAATGTGGTATATACCCGCGGGTTCGAGACCCGCCTGGGCAGCGAGACCTCATCTCGACAATAAATCAAAAAATCAGCCGGGCGTGGTAGCGCACGCCTGTAATTCCGGCTACTCAGAAGGCTGAGGCGGAAGGATCGCCAGAGCCCAGCAGGCGAGGCTGTGGTGGCTGGGAGCGGCCACTGCACTCCAGTCTGGGCGACAGAGTGAGACTCCAACTCAAAAAAAAAAATGTGGCATATATACATGATGGCATATTATGCAGTCATAAAGAAAGACAAACATATGGATTTCGTAGCAACTTGGATGAATTTAGAATCTATCATACTCAGTGATCTACCACAGAAACCAAGAACAGAGTACCATATGTTCTCACTCATAAGTGGACCTTGACGATTATCATAATACTATAAGAAAGGTATTGGCAGTAGTGGGAAACTCCCGGGGGATGGGGGGAAGGGCAGGATTGGCATTTGAGGGAAACTGCCAGGGGAGGGAGGGGCACCCCTCATCAACAAGGGTACCCGCATAATGAACATTTGTATACTTAACCCTGAATTGCACACCACATCTTTAAAATAAAAATAAATAAATAAAACTTATGAAGCATACAGACTCAATGTTTATGTCCCGCCAATATTCCTCTGTTGAAATCCTGACCCCCAAAAAGTTAGTATTAAGAGATATGGCCTCTGGAAGCTAATTAGATTACAGAGGGAGCCCTCATGAATGAGACTATAAAAGAGACCCAGTGAGTTTTCACACCCACTTTCCACCATGTAAGGACACAAGGAGAAGATGGAAGTCTGCAGCCCAGAAGAGGCCCTCCGGCACCCTCATCTAGGACTTCCGGTCCCCCAGCACTGTGAGAAATAATGTTTTGTTGTGTATAAGTCACCTAGACTATGGCAGTTTGTTATAGCAACCCAAACTGACTCAGGCACAAAGTTAAAATAAACATTGAGGATATCTATGTTTTCAATTCTACCCTATTTTTCCTATTAACAAAAAACATCTGGTCCTGATAGCTGTAAGAAGGCATCTACTGTGAATACCCACACACACATCTAGGGCCACCAAGAATACCCACACACACATCTAGGGCCACCAAGAATCTCAGCATGAGAAATACGTCTACTAAACAATTCTGGTGTGGCCCCATTGGAAAGCAAGTTCTTTGAGAGCAGGAGTTTGTCTGCTTTGTTCACTTCTTATCCCCAGACCCTCAAAAAACGCCCACTCCATAAAAGCCAATCCATCGATTTTTGCAATGAATGACTGCATAACTGAATGAATGAAAATTATGTACCACTATGACTTGGTGAAATAAGGTCTATATAAACAAAACAGGGAATTTGAAATGTTCCTTAATCCTCACAGGGAGTGAAGGTGAATGTGGTTTTCAAAGGACTTAATGGTTTAGTGGTGTAATTCTTCACCCATCTCTGATCCAACAGGGTAATGGGCAAGCAACGGCATAAAATATAGTGCACACATTATAAAAACATTGTCTAATGAAAGGAAGGGACGGTAATAAATTAATACCTGAAGGCCTACTAAGTACCAGATGCCTCCAGATACATTTTCATCTTAAATCACAAAAATCAGTAAAGGAGGCCTTATCCCTTTTAAGAGTTTGTTTGTTGGTTTGTTTGTTTTCTGAGTTGGGGTATCACTCTGTCACCCAAGCTGGAGTGCAGTGGCATGCCTATGACCACTGCAGCCTAGACGTGCTGGGCTCAGGCGGTCCTTCTGCCTCAACCTTCTAAGTAGGTGGGACTACAGGTGCGTGCAACCACATCCAGCCGATTTTTGGCTTTTATTGTAGAGACAAGGTCACACCAAGTTGCCCCAGCTAGTCTCACAATCCTCTCGCATCCATCTCCCATGGTGCTGGGATTACAGGCTTAAGTCACCGCTCTTGACCATTTTAAGAGTTTTATCTACTTACCTAATAGCCCTTACTCCCTTTAAGACTTGGTTTATTAGCGCTGTGGTTTGAATGTCTGTCTCCTCCAAAACTCATGTTGAAACTTATCCCCAGCGTGGCATTATTGAGAGGTGGAGCCTTTAAGAGGTCATTGGGTCATGGGGGTTCTAACCTCATGAATGCATTAATCCATTCATGGGTTGATGGAGTAATTGGTTAATGAATTAATGGGTCATCACAGAAGTGGGAATGGCAGCTTCCTAAGAAGAGGGAGAGAGATTTTAGAGCTAGAAGGCCCGGCCCCCTTCCCCCCACCATGTGATGCCCTGTGTCACCTCTGGATTCTGAAGAGGGTTCCCACCAGCAAGAAGACTCTCACTAGATGTGTCCCCTTGACCTTGGACTTCGCAGCCTCTATAACTGTAAGAAATAACTTCATTTTTTAAAAATAAATTACCCAGTCTCAGGTATTCTGTTACAGGCAACAGAAAACAAACTAAGACAATTAATAACACAGTAAATTATTATCTAATATGATTGACGAATGGGATGAAATCATCACAGTCACTCAGAGGTGACCTCTGCACAAATGACTAGGAAAGTGAGCATCAATAAACATCTACTAAATAATTAAAATAAATGAGAGATGTTTAGGAACTATATTCATCTAAATTACTTCTTCAGAAGGTTTTTCAGGAAGAAGAGCATTAGCCAGGGGTTCAGAAGACCTGACTATCACCACAGCAGTTCAATAGCCATGTGGTTTTCAGCCAAGCACAGCCTCTCTGGGCCCCAGTTCCCTTACCTGCCAAAGAGGGGACTAAGTTTTCCCCATGAACTCAAAGACAACTTCAGGTCTCAGTCTACCATATCCTGTGTGTGATCCTAGGCAAGTCATAACTAGGGCTATATTATGACTTTCATGGGCCTTGGGCATTTTCGCCTTCATAGCAAATACACACACACACACACACACACCTTTAAAAAAAAATATCCAGTCGAGTGCAGTGGCTCATGCCTTCCATCCCAGCACTCTGAGAAGCAGAGGCAAGAGGACTGCCTGAGCCCAAGGGCTCAAGACCAGCCTGGGCAACTTGGCGAGACCTCATCTCTACAATAAATCAAAAAATTAGCCAGGTGTAATGGCACGCGCCTATGGTTCCACCAACTTGAAAAGCTGAGGTGGAAGGATCGTCTGAGCCCGGAGGGTTGAGGCTGCAGTGACTGTGATTGTGCCATTGTACCCCAGTCTGGACAACAGAGTGAGGTTCCAACTTAAATAAATACATATAAATATCCAAAAAAATTTAAACATTCTATTTTAAAGTTTCACTGGCATAAAGATGAGTATATTATTATAGAATTAAACATCTTCTTTGACCCAAAAGCTCCATTTTTTTCCCTTCTATTTTAAAATCAACTGAAACATTTCCATGCAACGCAGAAGTATCACAGGGCTTAAACACTTTGTCAGCTGTGGCTAAAGGCTGTCACCCATGGTCACAACCTAAACCTACTTCATGTTAACAAATGACACCAGCCCTCCTTCTCAAGGCAGATGATGCACAAGAGCTATGTTCACAAAACATGATCTTGGGATTAGAATGATTTTGTGGGCAGCTCCATCTGGCAGCATGTTAACAAGAGCGGGAGGAGAAGGCAAGGCTGGACCCCTGGAAACCAACCCAACAACCTGCAGTCACTACATGTGGAGCTGCCAGGAGGCAGACACAAAACAACTGCAAAGACTCCGCCAGCCTTGACCATCAACTGTGTTTTCCCTGGCCTCCTACCTCCTAAACTGGTTCCAAGATTTTTCTGGTCTAAGTCATTCAGACCCAGTTCGCTCAACAAATGCTTGTGGATTGACTACTGTATGCCACACTTGATGGATTCCATCAGGGAAATGAAACCAAAGTACCCCACCCTGGGAACATTCTTCTGGGGACAACAGACAGTAAGCATAAGAAATAAACATATTAGATGTCCAAAGGTGGTAAGAGCTATGAGAAAAGTAGAGTAAGAAGGATCAGGAATTCTAAGTGGGGGGGGGGGTCGCAATATTAAACAGAGTGGACAAAGCAAGCTTCACTAAGAAGGTGCGATTTTTGGCAAAGACATGAAGGCAATGAGATAGATGCCTGGAAGAACAGTCTTCCAGGAAGAAGGAACAACTTGAGCAAAGGCTCAGAGGTAGGATTGTACCTTCCTGACTACCCCCAAACTTGTCTTTCAAGGAGAAAATTAAAATGTCACCTGCAACTGAAAGCAATTTCTACCTTAAATGGAGGATGGGAGGAGTTAAAATCTAAGTTGAACAAGATGAGTCTGAAACGTCCAGCAAGAAATTGGAGATGTAGACCCTGTAACTGGAAGGAGAGATCGGGCTGAAGGAATGTCTCTCGTGGTACAGCCAAGATGGATTAAATGCTCGCCAATTCCATTTTCTATTCTTAGCTTTCCTGTGCAATTAGACTGGGACCATAGTTCTGGTTCATTGTGCCGTTTTCAGACCTAGCCATAAAGTCCCCCGCATGCCTGTCCATGCTCTTCCCCGTCCCGCAGCAACAGCAGTGACCTCATTTTTAAGATGGCAGTATCACAAGATAAAGGTTCTCAGATTCCCAAGTCACCACTTGGAGGAGGGCTAGCAAGGAGGATTGCCCAACCCACACAGTACTTGGTGTGAGAGACCCTGGCTTAATTGTGGTAAGCCCCTGAGATTTCTAGGGTTGCTGTCAAAGCAACTAGACCGAATTGCCCTGACAAAGGCAATAAACATCTCTACAGAGAAATACTTACAGTGGAAACACCCAACATCATGGAGGGATCATGCCTCTTTTGAAACCACTTTATAAAGGGAGAAAGAAGATTCCTGAATTCCACACACACGGGCCACTAATTAAACCTTTATCTTATTGGATATATCTAAATTGTTTAATCCTCTTCACCTTAAAATCCTGTCTTCCTCAGGCTTCCAGAAACCAGTTCCTCTTGGGTCCTCTGCCTGACTCACGGGCTGTTCCATCTCCTCTTCTGCCTATCCCTGAAAGGGAGTATGTCACCTCCACTGACTCTTATCTCTATCTTTTCCCTGGATTGCATTGACTCTTCAAGTTCAGCTTCCACTTAAACACTCATGGGTCTTCCACCTATATCTCTGGTCCTCACCTGTCTTGAGCTACACTCCCAATTGGACACATCTGCTTTCTGGGGTCTGGGCATTATGAACTTAAAACTGAATGTCCAACACAAGATTGATCTCACCTCCAGAACATGCTGCTCATCGATGGTCATTCTAGCCACCTGAATTATATACTCAGAATCATTCTTAACTCTTACTTTTCTTTCCTAGCCCCATATCCACAATTCCAAATAATTTCAGCCTTTTCTCTTTCTGTTGAAAGAGATCACCCAGAAATCCTCCTCAAGAACCTAGGCAAGCCGGGCTTGGTGACTCAGCCTGTAATCCCGCACCTTTGGGAGGCTGAGGTGAGTGGATTGCCTGAGCCCGCGGGTTCAAGACCCGCCTGGGTAACTTGGTGAGACATCATCTCTACAATAAATCAAAAATTAGCCGAGCATGGTAGTGCGCGCCTGTAGTTCCAGCTACTTGGAAGGCTGAGGCAGAAGGATCGCCGGAGCCCAGCAGGTCGAGGCTGCGGTGGCCAGGAGCGGCCACTGCACTCCAGTCTGGGCGACAAAGTGAGACTCTAACTCAAAAAAAAAAAACAACCCAGTACTAGTTATATCAATGTGCCCTGCCATTGCTAGTCCCAGGGGAAGAAGGAAAGGGTTCTTAGCCTGCGGGATGTTAATGGCTGAAATTCTGGAGAGTCAGGAGGAAGAATGGGATTGGAAAGAGCAATCCCATGGGAACTGGGAACATACCACATACCGCATCTGTAATTGAAAATGTTAATGAAATTAAAACATTAAATTCAAATGAAAGGATGACACCTACAATATTTTAAAGTCTCCACGTCAATAAGAAATCAAACAATCCAATTCTTAAAGGAGCAAATGATATGCAAAGGCACTTCACAGAATAAATCATGGGTCCACATACATACTACAGTTATGCTTCACTAATAAAAGGAATGCCTATTAGAATACTTAAATGCTTACTTTTCGCCTATTCGCTTGGCAAAGATTTGTTTCTAAGAACACAATCCTCACTGCTGGTTCATCCTCCTTGAAGGGGCATTTCGATTGAGCTTAATCGAGGGCTTGGTAATTTCTCCCATCTTACAAGTGTTTACTTAAACATAGAAGAAAAAAAGAAACATACAAGGATGGTTGCTACTATCTTGCTTCCAATAGTGAAAATTTGATGGCAGTAATGTCCAGCAATAGGAGTGGCTAAACAAAATATGGGGATACTGATACAACAAAAATGCCAGAGGTCTGAGAAAGAATAAGACAGATCCAAATACGCTGAAAGGTAAAGATGAAAACAATGCATTGTTTAAGTGACAGCAGCAGGTTGTAGAATACTTTGTAGAATCCCATTTTAGAAACATACATGAATCTGTATGTAAACACGATGGGCCATGGGGTCATGTCATTTTTGGTCAAAAACTGCTGAATGCTCAGCGTGTTGTGAGCAGGTGTGTTTATAAATCACCCATCATGAAATGGGTAAATGCATTGAAAGAATCTCCAAAAAAAATTCACTGAAGCCAAATGCAACCTCTCACACAAATGCTAGCTGGTACACTGATGCCAACGGATTCCTAGAACACTTACCTAGTGGGCAAAGCCTGTACTACAAGGGACCTGCCCTCTGAAAAATAATTCAGGTTTTTTAGGGGTCCCCCAGTATAGTTCTGATAGATTCCCAGGTACTGCTACTGATGATGATGTAGAAACCACACTTTGAGAACCCCCTGCTTTAATTCATCTGCCCAGAGGGGTATTTGCACTCTAAAGTTCACACACATGTTGACAGCATCCATGTTTAGAACTGACCTCCAGGAACACACTCTGGGTTTGATTCTCAGCACTAGTTGCACATTGGAATCATCTGGGGATTTCTACAAAAGCTACCCAAGCCTGGGTCTCACCCCTAGAAATTCAAATGCAGTTTGTCTGGGAAGATGCCCAAAAATATATATATTTTAAAGCACCCCTGACAAATCTAATGAGCATCCAGGATGTAAAACTCAGCATGAGGGGAACAGAGGGAAAATGTGAGTGTGTGGTACTACCCTAGAACTTGGGGGTAATTACAATAGAGTAGGCAAAATAATTAAGCCCAAAGAGCTTCTATACCAAGTCTGATTTTCACTCCCAAACTGCCTTTTGAAAGAGACTGGTCACCAGTATTAGTTCAAATAACTAGCATATAGGACACTGTACAGAGAGCTGGAAAGTCAGATATAAATAAATTGAAAGCAGATGTTTATTGCTCTAGCATTTGGGGGGAAAAAAACCAAACTAATAAATAAAAATACAATTTAAAGAATGATTACCCAAAATATGTATCCTGAGGCCAAAAGTGAGTTACTATATCTCTCCACTAAAGTAGAATCTAGTCTATTCCAGAATAGCAAGGACACATGCTTGGGTCTCACCTAAGTTTTCCCACTCATTCATTCAACAATGAATATCTACTTATTCCTCAGGCGCAGTGCTGGGGATGCAAAATGAATAAAACAGAAATACAGTCTCTACCCTGAAGGGATTCACAGGCTAGAAGGAAGAGACAAATATTCAAACAAACAAAGAAAATATAATGAAACATTAAAGGTGCTATGACAGCTACTTTTATGGAGTACAGTAAAGCCATGAAGGAAAGAGTGTCATTTAACCAGGGGAGTATGGGGTTAGAAAGTACAGTTCCACTAAGGCACAGACAAGTAAATCAACTTTGAAATATTCAGAGATGGTCACCGGGGGTGGGGGTAGCCATTATAACAAGGAACAGCATTTTAGAATGGCAAGCAAAAGTACAAAGATATACAAGCTAAAAAAAATGAAAATACAACATTTTCCTGAAAATGATGCTGGACTCAATGCATTTATTACATTTTTTTGTAATCTGAAGGATACCTGATTTAGTTTACTGTTCACTTTCAACTTACACCAAGGCTCTCCCGTAAGAGAAATGTCAATCCACCAGGAATCCCCATCAGACCTCTCCACTGATTGCCAGAGCAGGCAGTAAAAAACTCAGCACTATGTTGGAGTAAACAGGAATAAAGGACTGTCACTTGCAGAAAGTAATCTAATCAGTAGCCACAATAATAGACTTGGGAATGAACACAAGAGTTTGCATGAAAAAATGACACATCCATCCCCTTACACAAAGCCCCATCTCCACAGTATCATTATTTTTTGAACTGTCTAAAGCCCCGTTTGCAAGATATGGACAATATTTTGACTTGGCTTGGAGATCTTGCCACAGAAAAAGCTCCGTCTCCAGGGTGTTTGTTGAAAACAATCAGCATCAGCTGTTTAACATCACAGTTGTCAATACTACCTGAGGCATAAAAAGATCTGCCTGTAAACTTGAAAATAAGATCTAGGAAATAACATGCCCATGGGGAACTTTGGAAAGCTCTAACTTTTTCTGGGGAGATAAAAGGCTACACACAAGCACAAGAATGTGTGCATGCTCAGACGACACCTGAGAGAATCCCAATCCCTCACCTATAGCTGATTTTAAGGCTTCACAAAAGCAGGAAGAGAAGACTGGGCATAAACTACCTAATCACTGAAGGCATGTCCCAACACCCACACAGAGCTCCTTGGCAAAGGCTGTAAAACTTATTAGTTAAAGGTATTTAAGAAAATCTCTGACCAACCATTAGCAATAACTAAGCTAACTGAGCAGAGACTTCAGTGATCACATAGTACAGGAAATATAGATGTTCCAGAATTAGTCCTAGAAATTCACTTAAAAAAAAAAAGCAGCAACAACAAATTCTGCAGAAGAAAGGAAATTATATTTCCAGAGCTTCCACATTTTATTATGTTAAATGTATGGTCTGCAACAAAAAATTATGAGATGTGTTAAGAAATAAATTTGGCCCATACGTGAGAAGGGAAAAGCAGTTAATAGAAACTGCCTCTGAAGGAGCCCGATGTTGGACTTATTAGGAAAATACTTTAAATCAACTTTTATAAATATGTTTAAAGAACTAAATGTAAAAAAACCAAATAGGAAGTCCAGAGTTGAAAAGTATGATAACTGAAATGAAAATTTTACAATAGGTACTCAACATTATATCTCAGCTGGGAAAGAATCAGCAAACTTCAAGATCGGTCAAATAAGAGTATCAGTCTGAGGAAGAGATATTTAGAAGTCAAGGAAAAATGAACAAAGTTCAGAGACCTGTGAGACAACATAGTAGATCAACATATATGCAACAAGAGACCCAGCAAAAGATGAGTAAAATATAGAACTAAAAAAATTGAAGAAATAATGGCCCACAACTTCTAAAATTTGATGAAAAGCATTAATCTAGAAATTCAGGAAAATGAATAAACTCCAAGTAGCACTACAGAAAGAGATCTGAAACGACAGACAAATCAGAGTAAAAATGTTAAAAGCCAAAAATAGTGAAAAATGTTCGAAAATAACAGAGAAAAGTCATTCATAAAAATGACTGGGACAACAGAACAATTAATGGTGGACTTCTCATCATATAATGGAAATGAGAAAGCAAAAAAATGACAAGTACAAGATGATGATAGGGAAAAAAACCACAACTGTCAACCTACACTATAACTAGCAAAACTATCCTTCAAAAATTAAGGCATCTAACAACAAACAAATATAAGCTGAACCAAAAAAATGCATACTACTTACAAATACTCTAAAGAAAATAAGACAACAAGGTATAACTCTAAGAAAACATAAGATCTACATTCTGAAAATTATAAAATGCTGACAAAGCAATTTTAATTACTCTAAAATTGATAAAGACTTAACAAGTAATTAGAGAGACTTATGTTCCTAGTTTGGAAGACTCAAGAGAGTAAAGATGTCAATTATCCCAAATTTATTTATAGGTTTAACTCAATTCTAGTCAAAATCCCAGTAAGGTTTTTTGTAGATATAGATAAAGCTATGCTATATTTTCTATGAAAGGGAAATATCAAGTAGCAATAGCCAAAACAATGGTTTATTATAGAGTGATAATAATCAATAGTACTGGCAAAAAGATAGACAATAGATCAGTGAAACAAAATACAGATACTAAATAGGCCCACACAAATATGTCCAATTATTTCTGCCAAAAATAAAGAGCAATTAAATGGATAAGGAACAGTCTTTTCAATATATTACAGATGAGAGATCAGACATCATGGGGTAAAGTGGAGTCTAGGCAAGAATAGGGAACACAATCTCATACTTTATACAAAAATTGAATGAAAATGGATCATAGACATTGATATAAAACTTAAAACTATAAAACTTTTAGAAAAAAAGAAGTGAAAATACTCAGAATCTATGGCAAGGCCAAGAATTCTTAGACTTGAAGACAAAAATCACACACTTAATAAAAGAAATGACTGATATATTGAACTTCATTAAAATTAAAATGTTTTCTCCATGAAAGACTTGAAAAATAAAAAGACAAATTACAAATTGAGAGAAATTATTTGCAAATTAAATCTGACAAAGCAGTTGCATCTTAAACATATAAAGAACTATCTAAACAGTATTTTAAAAATCTAATTTGAAGATGAGCAAAAGATATTAACACAGACACACACATACAAATGAGTGTGTGCACTAAGGATCTTCACAAATGTCATGGAAGATGCATACTATGCAATGAATTTCAATTATTTGCAACAAAATAAACTCATGCTAACTTTTTACAATGTGTCAGAACAGGATATAGTTTGAGACACTAAGAAAAATCAGACTTCAATATGAAAGGATCCCCTATCAGAGCAATATGAATTCTGCTAAAATTCAAGCAAAAACAAACATCAGATTTATGATGATGTTTGAGTGGAAGATGCTTTATGAAAATGTTATAGGGACAGTGCCCCCAAAGATATCAGCAATTTAGAAATGGATAACTCATCTTAAGAAGAGACAAGATAAGACGGTGCCCACAGCAGCAAACCACATCAATTTGCAAGGAAAAAGTTAATTTTGTTTATGCCCCAATTAACAGCAAAACAATAGCCAACACCATAGATATCGCAATTGGTTCAGCTGACATAATTCTGACTGAAAAATTAAAGTTGAGCAAACTTTCTATTCACTGGGTGCCAAAATTATTGTGCCCAGATCAGTTACAGACAAGAACAGAGTTTTCAAGGGAAATTTTAAACAAGTGGGATCAAGATCCTGAGGCATTTCCTCAAAAAATTGTAACAAGAAGAAACACAACTTTACCAGTATAATCCCAAACACAAACCACAATCAAAGCAATGGCAACCAAGAAGAAGTAATCCAGTCAAAGCAAAAGCGGACCTGTCAAAAACAAAGGTCATGGCAACAGTTTTTGGGGATGCTCGAGGCATTTTGCTTGTTGACCTTCTGGAAGGCCAAAGAATAATATCTGTTTATTAGGAGCGTGTTTTGAGAACATTAGCCAAAGCTCTAGCTGAAAAGCTCCTGGGAAAACTTCACCAGAGAATCCTCCACCATGACAATGCTCCTGCTCATTCTTCTCATCAAACAAGGGCAATTTTGCAAGAGTTTTGATGGAAAATCAATAGACATACACCTTACAGTACTGAGGTGACTCCTTCTGACTTCTTTTTGTTTTCTAAGTTTAAAAAAATTTTGAAGGGAACCAACCCATTTTGTTTCAACTAATAATGTAAAACAGTCTGTATTGACACGGTGAAATCCCAGGACCTTCAGTTCTTCAAAGATGGACTAAATGCGTGGTAGCATCACTCACAAAAGTGTCTTAAACTTGATGGAGCTTATGTTAAGGAATAAGGTTTATACTTTTTGTTTTTACTTTTTAATTCTATATTTCCACAAACTTTTTGAAGTCCTACTGAATATCTGGTAAAACTTAATGAGTCCCATGGATTGCACCAATGTCAATTACCTGGTTTTGATACTGTGTTATATTTATACAAGACATTAACATTGGGACAGGCGGGACTAAAGTTGCATGAGATTTCCCTATATATCTTTTTTGCAAATTCTTATGAATTTATAATTATTTCAAACTAAAATGTTTTTTATAAAAGGAAGGCAAAACAAAGACAACCCCAGCCAAATGAAGACTGAGAGCATTTGTAATTAGCATATTTGCTTTACAAAAAATACCAAAGAAAGCTGAAAAAAATGACTCCATATGGTAACATGAATGCACAGCAAGAGATAAAGAGTACTGGAAATAGTAATAAGGAAGGCAAAAATAAAAGACTGTATGAGTATATATTTTCTCTTTTCTTCTTCTTTTTAATTTCTTTAAATGGCATAAGGTTATATAAGTGCCATATTTGGGGATTTGTAACAGATATGATATATATGAGACAATTGCATAATGAATAAAGAAGGAAAAGAAATTCTTTGGAGCAGTTTATTTTACCAGGACTAAGTATTAATGTGAACTGGATTATCATACATTAAAATGCATATTATAATCCCCAAAGCAATGACAAAAAAACTCAATAAATGGAATTTAAAAATAGAAGGAATTAAAATGATATACTAAAAAATATTTTATTAATATTTTAAAAAACAGGCCAGGCACAACAGCTCATGCATGAAATCCCAGTGATTTGGGAAGCCAATACAGGAGGATCACTTGAAACCAAAAGTTCAAAACCAGCCAGGGTAACATAATGAGATCCTGAGTCTTT
>NW_007218538.1:0-336 GCF_000164805.1 Carlito syrichta | reverse complement strand
CGGAGGACGGGCTGGTCCTGATCCGGCGCCGGGCCCTGTTCGGGGGCCCTCTCCGGCCCTTCCTTTCACACCTCCAGGCCTGGGGGGCTGCACTGTCCCTGACTCCGGCCCACGGTCCGAGCCACGTCCCACTGTGAAGTGTCAGCACCCCGTCTGATTTTCGCTGGGCCCCGACTCATCCAGAAACGGGGCAGGGAGCGCTGGGCTCCGCTTGGGTCTTCTAGCCGGATGACACGAGTCATCCGCCAATCTGGGGACGACTGGCCCTCGGGAAGGGTGTTCGCCTGGCCTGGAGGAACACATTCCCTGGTTCAGAACACGCCTTCTAGGCAGGGC
>NW_007218537.1:0-1454 GCF_000164805.1 Carlito syrichta | reverse complement strand
TTTTTCTTTTTCATGAGCTCGGTGGCTCATGCCTGCAATCCTAGTACTTTGGGAGGCCAAAGCAGGAGGATCACTTGAGCCCAGGAGTTCGACACCAGCCTAGACAACGTAGCAAGAGTTTGTCTCTACCAAAAAAAATTAGCTGAGTTCGGTGCCAATCAACTGTAGTCCCAACTACTCAGGAGGCTGAGGTAGAAGGATGGCCTGAGCCCAAGAGCTGGAGGTTGTGGTGAGCCATGATCATGCCACTGCACTCCAGCCTGGATGACAAAGTGAGACCCCCCAACTAAAAAAAATTTATTTATTTATTTGTGTATTTATTTACTGAGTTGGGCTCAAGCCAACCACTCGCCCTGGCCTCCCAAAGTGCTGAGATTACAGGCATGAGCCGCCACGTCCTGCCCAGTACTTACATTTAAAAAAATACATTGTTAGCACACAGGGTAGCTGTGGATGCAAAGTAAACACACAGGAGCGATTGTGTGTTTTAGATATAGATTTTCTCTCTACCTTTCCTTGTTCCGGAGTTGATCATGTGTATAACTGAGAGAGGATGGGAAAGGCAGGCATTTTGGCCTGACTTCCATAATAAATAGCAAGTAGGGCTGTGGTACTGGTTTGCTTTGTGTGATTCCCCATGTTTTCGATGTTATTTAGTTCCTGATTACTAAAGCCTTGTGACCCCTGAGGAGGCTGGTGCTTTCCTTAGAAAGGAACCAGGAGCAGCAAGAAGCACAGTGAGGTGTGCTGAGCTTCTCAGAGGAAGAGTTCACAGGTGATGCATCAGACATGATATGAGCACAAACGTCCCCAGTGCAGACCCAGGTCCTTCCAGGTCTGGAGGGCCTGAGCTTCCAGCTCCTTTGAGCTTGACTATGTCTCAGGGCTTCTGCCAGGCAGGCCCTGCACAGGGCACAAGCTTAGAAAAGGGGGTGGGAGGAGTGAAGAGGATAGGGGTGCGGGCAGGGGGTGAGGTGAGATGGCGGGTGACAGCCTCACCATTTTCTCACTCTCATGAGTTGCTTTCACATGTCCGGGAGCCTTCTTGGCAAGGTTGCAGAGCTCACCACCAAGATTAAGGGCCGGCTGGCGGGGCAACAGTGTGGGGGAAGGAGGAAGCCTGCAGCCAAGTGAGCAGGCAGCATTCCGGCCTATTTGGGAGACTGGCCAACACTAACGGGATTACCATCCGCTGCCCTGATATCTGCCAGGAAGTTGTGAAATGAAATTTCAAGGACCCTACCACAAAGTCAGAGGGTGTGTGGGATGATTTGGCTGGAAGCAAAACTCCTTGGGGGAAAGGGTCCAACTTCTTGGTGTTCCATTTGTCTCTTTGCAGAGCAGAAGCTCTGCCAATTCCCTGGCTCTCTTCTCAGCTTCTCCCGGGCCTCTGACAATCCTAGATTCTAAGGTCGAGAAGGGAACTACCAATGGATGGAGGAAAACAGCCATGA
>NW_007218536.1:0-500 GCF_000164805.1 Carlito syrichta | reverse complement strand
ACAGGGTGCCTGAATGAAACGTAATTGTACATCTAACCCTTAACTGTACCCCACAAAACCATAATAAAAAATATTGATTAAAATTTAAAAAAAGAAGCAGCATATATTCTTCCCTGGTATGTTCCTCATGGGGTTCAGAGCTGTAAAACAAGGAAGATGCCTATGTCCGCAAGTGAACTAGGAAGAGGTCGATGAGCACTTCAGGGGACGTCTCTGGCCATCCTTCATACTTTCTCCTATTTTTCCCTTCCACAGGCATGGAGCTCCAGATTCGGGTCTCCTAACTCATTTTCTGCCTCCAGTCTTCTCCTCTCTGCCCCATCTTTCATACTGACTGCCAGTGAGCTTGGTAAATCCCAGCTCTAATTAGATACTCCTCTGATCAATAGCTTCCCAGTACTTAGAGAAGAAATATAAATTAGTTTTCTTGGTATTCAAGACTCATCATAATCTGGTCTCTGGCTACCTGTCCAGCTACATTTAACCTGTTTTTATATCCT
>NW_007218535.1:0-2127 GCF_000164805.1 Carlito syrichta | reverse complement strand
ATTCAGGTTAAAAATTCCCTTAAAATTTTGATAGGTATTACATTGAATCTGTAGATTGCTTTGGGTAGTACAGATATGATAACAACATTAATTCTTCTAAACCATGAACATAGAATTATTTTCCATTTATTTGTGTCTTCTTCATTTACTTTTGTCAGTGCCTTATAATTTTTGTTTTATAGATATTTTACCTCCTTTTTAAAGTTTATTGTAAGTGGGATTATTTCTTAATTTCTTTCTTGGATATTTTATTTTTTATTGTATTGAAATGCAACTTGTTTTGCAAGTTGATTTTGTATTCTGTGAATTTGCTGAATTTGTTTACGTGTTTTAACAGTCTTTTGGTGGAGTATTTAGTTTTTTATGTATAATATTATGTCATCTGCAAAGATATACCATTTTTCATTTTCCTCTTTGGTTTGGATGTCCTTTATTCTTTTTCTTGCCTAACGATTCTAGTTAGGACTTCCAGTACTATGTCAAACAAAAATTTAAAAAATAGACCCCCTTGTCTTGTTCCTGATCTTAGAAGAAAAGTTTTCACCTTTTAACCACCACAGATCATTCTAGTTTTTTCCACGTTAGGTTTTGTCACATTTAGTCTTTAATAGGTTGAGGTACATACCCTCTATACTTATTTTCTTGAGAGTTTTTTAAAATTATACATGATGCTCAATTTTGTCAAATGTTTTTTCTGCATCTATTGGCATGATCATATAATATTTATCTTTCATTTTGTTAATGTGGTGTTTATTTATTTATTTACATTTATTTATTTACATATGATGAGCCATTCTTGCTTCCCAGGGATAGATTTCACTTAATCATGATGTATGAACCTTTTAATGTGCTGTGGAATTTGGTTTGCTAGTACTTTTTTGGAAATTTTTGCATCTATATTCATCAGAGATATTGGCCTTTAGGTTTTTTTTTTATTTTTATCTTGTAATGTCCTTGTTATACTTTGGTATAAGGGCATTGTGGCCTTGTAAAATAAATTTGGAAGTGTTAATTATTTTAATTTTTGGAAGAGTTTGAAGATGATTGACATGAATTATTTAATTTATTAGTAAAAATTACCCATTAAACAATATGATTCTGAGCTTTTCTTTGTGCAGATGTTTTTGATCACTTTACATATTATTGATATTTTTCATATTTTCAATTTTGTCATGATTCAGTCTTGATAGGTTGTATGTGTCTAGGAATTTATCTATTACTTCTGGGTTATCCATTTTGTTAGGTATAATTGCTCATAGTAGTCTCCTATTATTTTTTTATATTTTGTGCTATTCATTGCATTGTCTTCTCTCATTTATAATTTTATATATTGGGGTCATTTGTATTTTTCCTAATTAGGTTAGCTAAATGTTTGACAGCTTTGCTTATGTTTTCAAACAAACAACTCAGTTTCTTTGGCCTTTTTATTTGTCCTTTTTGGTTTTTATTTTGTTATAACTTTTATTATTACTTCTGATGATTTTCTTTTTAATTTATTCTTCTTTCTCTAGTTCTTTTATGTGTGAAGTTAGGTTATTTATTTGAGATATTTCTTCTCTTTTTGATGCAGGTGTTTCTCAGTGTAAACGTCCCTTTAAAAACTATTGCTACTTCTATAAGTTTTGGTATGTTGTACTTTCATTTAGTTTGTCTCAAGATACTGTTTGATTTTTCTTTCTATTTTTTCTTTGATCTATTGGTTATTCAGGATGTATTATTCAATTTTCACTATTTTTAAATTTTTCAAAATTTCTCATTTTTGGTTTCTACTATCATATTACTGTGTTTGGAAACATATGTTACATGATTTCAGTCAAATTTATTGAGACTTGTTTTATAACCTCAGCGTATGATATTGAAGAATTGACCAACTTATCATTATATAGTGATCGTCTTTGTCTCTTGTGACAGACTTTGACTAAAAGTGTATTTTGTCTAATAGGAGTATAGTCACCCATGTTCTCTTTATACTACCAGTTGTATGGAATGTCTTCTTTCATCACCTTGGTTTCAACATGTTTGTGTCTTTTTTTTTATTTTTTTTTTTTGAGTTGGAGTCTTACTCTTTCGCCCAGACCGGAGTGCAGTGGCCGCTCCCGGCCACCGCAGCCTCGACCTGCTGGGCTC
>NW_007218534.1:0-368 GCF_000164805.1 Carlito syrichta | reverse complement strand
CACGCGCTACCACGCCCGGCTGATTTTTTGATTTATTGTAGAGATGAGGTCTCACTGCCCAGGTGGGTCGCGAACCCGCGGGCTCAGGCAATCCACTCACCTCAGCCTCCCAAAGGCACGGGATTACAGGCTGAGCCACCGAGCCTGGCTAGAGATAGGTTTTTATTTCACATTTGAAATCCAAGTTTATTAACTCAATAAGATTTGGAAAACATTTCATTGTATTCAGTCTCCAAAACGCTTTTTTTTTTTGAGTTGGAGTCTCACTCTGGCACCCAGGCTGGAGGGCAGTGGCACGCAGTGGCACCGCAGCCTCGACCTGCTAGGCTCCCGCGTTCATTCCACCTCAGCCTCCCAAGTAGCCGAAA
>NW_007218533.1:0-5933 GCF_000164805.1 Carlito syrichta | reverse complement strand
TATTCAGTAAATGGTGCTGGGAAAACTGGCTGACCACATGCAGAAGATTGAAACAGGACCCCTATCTATCCCCATGCATAAAGGCTAACTCAAATGGATCAGAGAGGATATTTAGAAATGAGATCAGATAGATGGGCAGCATCTGTCTATCCTTAAGTACAAATGAATCTCTGGGACTACATAGAAAATTGACTACTCATGGCATTTGCGAGTGACAAGATTGTCTCATTTCTGCAGTGGTGTCAATAAGGCCATGGACTGCTTTGTTCCAAGCAAGTCAACTCACAAAAGACAGAGCATGAATTCAGGCTTAGTGAAACCAGGGGCATATCCTCAACTGAAATGCAGATGATGCTACTGGCTTCAAGTTGGCAGAGAAACTCAAAGCCCATTGCTGAAAAAAAAAAACAAAAACCTGAAAAGGAGCACACAAGTTAGCAAGAGGGCATCTGATTCTAATTACCAGGTGTGACAGAAATTTTGGGGCAAGTCTTACACAGAAACCTGTGCATAGGTCACACCTGCCTTGAGTCCAATGTCCTGATAGTGGCCTCAGGGTGACAAAGGCATGGCCTGAGACCTGGAAGAGTGCACATCTTCCTAGTTGCTTTTCCTGTTGTCAAAATCCTGCAAACAAACTAAGGATCAACAGGCCACAAGCAAACAGGCACAACATTGGTTTATAGGCAAGAGAGAAGCAATGCTTGCAGCAAATCTCTGCTCAGGGGAATTAACCTGAGTCCAAAAATTCTAGGTTATTAAATGCAAGAAGGCGGAGGAAACAAAAACCTATATAAAAACCACCAGAGAGACAGAAAACATTGTGAATAGGGATATCTTGTGGGTGGCTGAATGGATGAAATAGAGACGGTCAGCACTGGGGCCACAGATGTTTAGTGGAAAAAATGATGGCTAAAACCGTCATTTGAGGATGTTTGGGAGTCTGGAGTCTATCATAAGCCTAGAGCTTGTGTTCAAGACCTGTGGCCACCATACCTCGGTGAGTGTGTGGATGAGGTACTGCCAGCCTGAGCCCTTCAGCCAGTTGCTCTCAGAGGTCCTGTCCTGGGCAACTGTCAGAGTCACCAAGAATGAAGAGGGCCTTGAGATGCTAGTTGAGTGGGAAGAAGGCATCTCTTCCTTCTTGTAAATTCTCCCTTAACTGCATCAGCTCTTGTGCCTGAACTTGAATTAGGATGCTGTGGTTTCTAAGGTGAGAAAGTACAGAAAATTTAACAGTGGAAAGGGGTAGGCAATATGTTTTAAGTTGCTACAACAGAGATTTCTGTGAGAATGTCCTCCGTAAGCCCTTCAAGCAGAATTTCTGCACATGTTTGGTGGAAATGTGCCTGGGCCAGAGAGAGAAAAATTTTTTAAAAAGTCTCTCTGGATCAGAGTGCTACTGAAAGATTCTTCGACATTCTTGCTGCAAACAAAACTAGGTGTATCTTTTCTTGCTGCAAACAAAACTAGGTGTCTTCTTGAATCTGCTTTAAATAGGTTTCCCCTCAGTTCCTCACTTTAAACATAGACATTTCCATGTAAAAATACACAGAGTCCATCATGCAGTGACTGGACACAAAGGCACACAATGGAATGTGGTGAGATTCAGGTGAGGTTCATTGAAAAGATGAAAGAAACAAAGAAAAACAGGATCAAGAAGACAAAATACTTTGAAAAAAGCAATGAGAAGCCATAGCTAGTCAGGAGTAAGAGTAAATGCAGTTGTGACTGCACAACATTTTGAGTATACTAAATGCTACTGAGTTGTTAAATTTTCTTGGATTAATTACGTATTATATGAATTTCACCTCAATGATCACACATTTTTAAAAAAGTAAGCAGGCTGGGCATGTTGGCTAAAGCCTGTAAGCCCACTGAGAGGCAAAAGTGGAAAGATCACTTGAGTCCTGGAGTTCGAGACTAGCCTGGGCAACATAGCATGACCTCATCTTTAAAAAATAAATTAAAGTTTCGTTTGGCATGGTGGAGTTCACTTGTAGTCTCAGCTGTGCAGGAGGCTGGTGTGTGATGATGGCTTGAGCCTGGGAATTTGAGGCTGCAGTGAGCTATTATTTTCCAACTGTAACTAAGCCTGGGTGAAAGTCCCAACACTTACTCTAATTTTTTAAAAATAAATATAAACAACAAAGGAGAAAACATGTCTCTGAGTAACAATTGCAGCTCACAATTTATTATGATTTTTGTCATCTAATTGTTTTATAACTACTTGAGCATCATGTGCCTCCCATATGGATTCCTGCTTTTCCTTTTGCCCACCTTAGCTCTTAGTTCTCCCAGCTGAGCAGTGGCACTTCAGAGATTCGCATATTCTCTCCTACCTGACCCTCCCACTCAGAGCCCCCTTACTTGAGCTCCTCAGTTCTTGTGGTCTCTACCAGCTCCCACTCTTGAAGCTGCAGTTCCTCCCCTAGCATGAACTCTATGAGGTCTCTGCACTTTCCACATTCTGAGTAAAGACAGACAAGCCTGTATCAGTGGAAAGCTGGCCATGCTGCTGTGGTCATTGCTTCCGGGGAGGTGACGACAGGGAAGGAAAAGGGTCCATCTTACAGACAAGAAAAGCCCCAGGTCCAGCCCCTTACACCTTTATTTACAACCTCCTGAATATATGATATTGGCTACTTCCCAATTTAGAGATGAGGAAAGAGAAATTCAGAGGCACTTGATAACTTCAAAAGATGATTCTACTGTATTTGGCAAAGTCAGAATTCAGGTCGCCTAAGGCCATGGACCACTTCACCAAAGCCCTGTGGCCCTCTTGTAGAAAACACTGCACTTGGGCATAAAGAATGATTTACTGAACAGTTAGGGAGGCCCCTAGGACTGCAGGACTCATGGTTACCTTTACTGGCAATTTTAGGCACAAACTTCTCAAAGACTTTAAAAAATACCATAAGGATACAGTTGTGTAAATAGGCATGACCATAAGGCCCAAAAGGAAATATGCCCCAATACTAATACTGTTTGAGCTCAATTAGAAGTAGTAGAATGAAAAACTAATAAATAGTGCTTACTCTGTGCCAAGAACAGTTTGAGGAGACATACAAAAAAATACATCCTGTAATTCATTGCAAAAATTTAAATTGGTATGTACTATCATAGTTTCACATTAATAAATGAGGAAACTGAGGCACAAAAAAGACGAGCATCTTCATTGCAGCTCAGGAGATTGACCAAGAGTCCCTGCTCTGCACACTGTACTGTGTTACCTTAACCAAGCCTTGGTTGCTATCTTTCTTCCTCTTTAGGAATAAGAGGCTATGCCCACACAGTAGGACTTTCCTCTCACAAGGGTGGTCCCTGCTTTTGATGGTGTCACTTATAGATGTCACAGATTGTATGAGAAGACTCCTCTTCAAGCTCCTTTAAGGCAGTCACTGTGTACAATCACCACACTTCCCCTGTGTTACCAGCACAGTGCTTTGCTTATTGGGCCTCAACAGAACTTGAGCTAAATGGAAACTCATTAGTCCCAGACATTTAGACCAACAGTCTAAATGTTATTTGCCTACAGAATATTGCATGCTACAAAGATAATCCTCATAAAAATGGTTTAAGCCTGTTGCTTAAAAATACATGCAGTTTTTGCCTGTACTAGGAATTCATAACTGGGATTTTAACTCTGGTTTCACCCTACACCATACCGCAAACTTCGAAAAATTGCTGAACACTTTGTGTCTCAGTATTTCCATCCTCCACAAAATGAGGTTAAAATATCAACTTATACCTATGTGGGACTATAGCCAGGACAATATTTATTTTGATAAAGGAAGAGATGGATCAACCTAGAGAATATTTAGTTTCTCAGAGAGAAAAAGGACCTTAATTCATCACTTTGTGATGGAGAGAATATTTGGAACTTACTGTATTCTGCAGCTTCTTGGCCAGGTAAATGTATAGGCACTAGATTCAGATGTATTAAGCTTCATTTTAAGGTCTTGAAACTGCTATTTGCTCTTTGCCAGCTGTAAGTGCAATTCCTGGTTGATATCTAAGATGTTTATATCTGCCCTCCTACTGGAAAAAGGGCTGATAGATATTGACATATGGATGTTTGTGACAGAAGAATTGGCGCCAGGGGAGAAGAAACCTAGACACATGATAGATTAAAAACAAACTAAATCAAGTAAACTTAATCAAAACTAAGAGATAACAACTGCAAGTTTTAACATACTGTTGAGAAAAATTTGATCAATACTCCACAGCATTTGAGAGTCATTAATCACAAAAACAAGGCTCAAGATGTCAGAGCTCAGAGTCAAAGGCAGTTTCTGGAGCTCAGACTCTGATGAGTGAGGGAGGGAGCACCCAGGGTGCTATGTAATGGTCTGTAGTTGCAATAACAGAATAAGAAGGTGAGAGTATTTGGAATCTTAGGAGCCCCCGCCCTCTAATTGGCTAGGCTATGGTGATACACAAAGGACTATTGGATACTTTTGAGGAGGTTACTACCAATAGGGACCACTCCCTCACCATTCATTCTTAGTATTTTTGTGATACAATACCACAGATCTATCTCTTTCCCAATTTGTCTAAGCACATTTCTCATTGTTCTGTATGAAATCATCAAGGTGGAAGTAGTTTCCCAACTGATTTGCTTTTAGTAATGGTCATCACAAAGTCAATGCAATTTCTCTTTTAGTTAAAATATATCTCAATGCCTTTCCATAACTTTAGGTATCTAACTTTAAGATGGTCATGATATTCTTTTCTGGGATTTCTGCCATTTTTTCTGTATCCACCAAAATATGTAGAACCTAAAACCAAGTATAATACTAAGTGAATGAGTAATTAATTTTTTGAAATATTTTCTCTCCTGTCTCAATATTCTTCTTGCTATATCCCACTGTTATGTTGGTTTCAATTCACTTACTGTGCCAGCATGTTGGCTTTTCCTCAGTTTAAGAGGGGTTTGACATCCTTACCTCCTAAGCTCCTCCCCTCCATATGTGGGTTGGATTTTTAAAAAAGCCAATCAACATTACATTTCTCTTTTTTTTAAAGTGAGAAAGCAGGATTTATTGAGAGGACAAAAAATCTCCCATAGTGGGAGGAGACCTGAAGGGGCTGCCCCAACATTACATTTCATTATATTCCAGTTACGGATGTCATTCTAATCCCCAAAGGACTCTTTTCAAGACACCATGTGATCAAAATCATTTATGTGGATCTCCTGGAAACATGTAATGACCATCTCTTTGGAAATTCTTGTAAATCTGATGCCATTTTGTAGTTTTTAGCTAGTTTCCCTATATGCTAAATAGAACAGGCCCATGAACAGTTTTTATAGAATATTGCTTAATGCTTGATAGTTTTTTAGTTTTTGTTTTTCTGTAATGGGCGTAACATCATTAAACTCTGGTTGTATTAAAATTACAGAACATGGCAAGATCAAGGCCATGGGTAAATGTGGTTGGAGATTTAGTTTACATGGTCAATTGAAAGGGAAGTGAGGTCAAAGGAACAGACAAGCAGAGGACAGTGAACCCCTAAACCAGTGGTCCCCAACTTTTTTGTCTTCAGAGACCAGTTTTGTGGAAGATAATTTTTCCATGAAATGGGGATGGGTGGGAGATGGTGGTTTCATATTTATCGTGCACTTTATTTCTGTTATTATTGTCATAAAATATAATTAATAATTGTTGAAAACCATGATGCAGAATCAGTGGGAGCCCTGAACCTGTTTTTCTGTAACTAGATGGTCCATCTGGGGGTGATGGAAGACAGTGACACCTGAAGTGTGTTGCTTATGTCCGCTTTACTCCATAATCTCATTTTGGTTGCTGTCACTGCAGAAAACCCAGCTTCACAAAGATAAGACATTGGAAATAAAAGCAGGCTTTTTACTGCTGATCTGACAGGAGGTGGAGCTCAAGTGGTAATGTGAGCAATGGAGAGTGGCTGTACAT